>NC_088402.1:63689557-63989557 GCF_034236695.1 Oncorhynchus nerka
TCCGTCTTGGGTGAGAATAAAGTCCTCCCTCTCCCACCATGTCAGTTCTGTGTGATTCATTCGATTTATGACAGAAGACAATAATCACAAAACCTTTTTTAAAGCGTCAAGATCTCGTAGTCTCTCAAAACGCAACTCATCTACCCTCGGCCAAAACCGCGGCGGCTGTTTTGTTGCTGAGGACATGCTTTCACCTGTTTGCCATAAATCTGTGTCATGTGGATGTTTCACTACCAGCGTCTGTAGCCAAGATGCATTTTGGTTCTCACCGTTAGAACAAGATGTGTAGGCCAATGCCTCAGTCGCTCATTCAATGCAGCCTTAATATTGTTATATGGGCCTGATAGACAATAGTAATACTTCGCTCTAGTAATAGTTCAGCGATCAGTGTTTGACGTCTCGGTGGCTTTAACCTTGAAGGACAGCTGTTCCCTACAGCTCTATATGCTGGGTTATATTACTACATGCTGGCTGGGCACGATTCTCATGGAATATGCAGAGCTGATATCCAAAATGCCCTGCGGTGGACAGATTTGGTTTTAATGATTCATTGGTAACAAGATCTGTCGGTGGATCTGTCGGTTTTATCACTGTGGAACAGAAGTGATACGGCCTCAACACTGAGGATGTTGACATGCAGCCAGATAGAAAACAGCAACGGATTGGGTTACCGCCTCAGGATTGGTCAGTAATGGTGTCTGTCATCTCCCCTCTCTCCAGGCCTGCCAATCAGCACTTATGCCAAGTACTGCTATCGCAAGCTGCAGAAGGTCGCCGTCACTGGGGTCAAAAAGGTAGGAAGGTCATCCTAAAGCACTATTAAAAGGTCCAGGGAGGGGGTGTCAGAGGGGGTTGCTCCATCTCTCACTGCTGGTCTGGATGGAGGTTTCATTTACAGACTTTCTGCTGCAGTTTTATACTCTAATGATCTGAAGGGATATTGGGACTCCAACCCTCCCAGCAGACGAAGAGAAGTGGAACATTTCTATTGTTTTAATGAGTCAGTCTTGCCCCTGAGGTTAGTGTCGGCCGTGAAGCGTGGCACTGACTGAAGCATTCTGGGAGCTCTCACATATGTTAGCAATCATCGCACTGGGCCCTTAGGAGTCCTCAGCAAAATAGGCACTAATCTGTAAACCCAAACTGAGGTGGGGGGGTTACGACAACCTTTTAACCCCCCCTTCCGTCATCCGCTCTCTCCCCATCCACACTGGACACGTGGAGCTAAAGATGGGGTTCAAGTCTGAGCTCACACCCTCCATCAGTGCAGCAACAGTCTCCCAACCTCCACCCTGTCCTCTGCTGTGTCCCACCCTGTAATCCGCTTGCCCACAGCCGGCACACTGCAGCCTTACTGCAGCCCCAGGCCAAGCACTTTTACTGGGGGTTATATTTAACCCTCTGAGCTGCTGAGATGGAATCTGGGCTTTAAATATGGCCCGGTGTCTCCTTCTACTGTATACAAGGGAACTGACCTACAGTTCAGCTGTGATTACTGTAGGGAAGTTACAGTAGTGTGAGAGACTCCAAGTGGGCCTCAAGTAGCTTCCCTAGATAATGGGCTAGGGATAGCGTTCAACCAGTTCTAAACTTAATCAATAGACTTGTGGTTCTAGAGCTGTGCTTAGAGTCAGGTCCTGTCTACAGAAGACTCTAATGTATTTTTTTCCTTCTCACAGGGTCTAAGGAAGCCCACCCTGGAGGAGTTAGACCAGGGGAGGAAAGCCATTGTGACCCCCTCCCTGTTCGGCAGTGCTCTGGAGGAGATCATGGAGCGTCAGAGTGAGCGGTTCCCGGAGCGCAGGCTCCCCTGGGTGCAGGTGCAGCTGTCCCAGTACGTCCTGGCCCTGGGAGGGGCCCAGACAGAGGGAATCTTCAGGTGAGTAGTCACACCAGCACACCAGGCTGGGCTGCAGACAGAAGGGGTGGAAGGATGGAGGGGGGCAATGTTGGTGGCAATGGATAAACATAGGGTACCAGAAACGGTCTCTGCAGATGAGGATCCCTCTGAGGTATGGGGTAAGTGATGTTATGGGGGTAAAGAAAGACAGGCGTGGAAATACAGTTTAGCCTAGGTAGCAAACATGGGATGCAGAATAAGGGCCAGATTCAATCCGATCTCGTTTTGTCTGCTATACATGTTTTAAAGGTAATGTTCCCGCATTCGGGGAGACCACATTCACGGTAAACGCTGAATATGTCGGCTCAATCGGAAATTACCTTTAAATGTCAATCAAGGTATATCGCGGATCTTCCATGGTCCGGATTATATCTAGGCGTAAGACTGGGTCAGAGGCTTTGCTTTATCAGTAAGAAGCAGTACAGTCAGGGCTGCTCCTGTTCTGATACTCCTGTCCCAGCCCAAGGCCAGCAGCATTACGGGACCCGCCAAAAGCCTCTATCACATTACAGCATCATTGCGCAAAATGGTTGGCAGCATCATCTTGGTATGTGTGCGACATAAGTTCATCATTCACCTTCTGCTACTATTTCTGTCAAGCCGTCTACGCATCCAGTTGGATAAATCCAACGTATCCACCACACAGAACGCTCTGCCTGCAACTGCCTCTGCAACGCAATGCTGCAATGCAAACACAGTGTTCCATTGGAGATGAATGTACGTCTGTACCAAAACGCAATGACACTGTCAGTGTGATCGAGGTGTGAGACTCCCATTGGCTGGGAGGGGAGCAAGTTAGCCTGAAATTAGAAGAGAAAGAGTCTATGTTAAATCACTTAAACAAACACAGCATCTCTTGAAGGGGTATACTACAAAGCAGGATCAATGAGTTAGTCAGCTAATTTTGATGACCAACCAGAAACAACTATTGACTTTCTGGTTCAATAAGAAAGCTAAACTTCGATATGTGTTTTTGGTTGTTGAGTCGATTAGCCCATTCCTATTTCAAGCTCATCTTCCTAATGTAAGAACACTTAGGCCAGTTAGTGCTAACTCATTGATCCTGCTTTGTGGTATACCCTTCAGGACCTATGGGCTTTGGTAAACAAACAAGCCATCTGGTTAAACCTGGGGACGTTAATCATTCACTGACTGGGCTGTGGAGAAGAGGAGAGGACTGCGCCCTGTTCTCTCTGATTCAGACTCTCTCCTGGAGCATCCATATAGACGTCTGCAGCTCTGACGACCCCCCTCCCCGGTCTGGCTCAGACTGAAACAGGGTGGTCATCCAGACTCTCTCCTGGAGCATCCATATAGACGTCTGCAGCTCTGACGACCCCCCTCCCCGGTCTGGCTCAGACTGAGACAGGGTGGTCATCCAGAGAGATGGTAGCTCAAACAAACATTAACATGTTTGACTTTACCAAATGATACATATTCAGACTAAATGCCTCTCACATAACAAAGAGTGAAAATGCACCAGATAAAGCTCTTGCCCTGTCATGATTCAGATAACATCTAGGTAGTTTTTCCTAGCCACCGTGCTTCGTGCTTCTACACCTGCATTGCTTACTGTTTGGAGTTTTAGGCTGGGTTTCTGTACAGTACTTTGAGATATCAGCTGATGCAAGAAGGGCTATATAAATACATTTGATTTGATTTGATAACAGCATCCAGTAATTAAAGACATTGTTTTATGCGTGTGTAATGTAAATACAGTGGGTATAGTTTCCCCTTTCTCTCCCATTCTGTTTGTATTGGAGTACGTTTAGACGCAAGTGTTTTATCTGCACACAATCTCTGTATAAGTTCCTCTTTGTCTAAATTCTCATCACAGACTGACAGATTGTGGACTGTATATAGAACAAACAGGAGATTGATATGAACAAATGTGCACATTATTTTTTTAAGCCAGTTCTCATTTTATGAGTCACATCTCCCTTTTGTCGGGTGTGTGATTTGAAAATTGACAGGAAATCTACCCTGGCAGTTTATTTTAAAAACCATGCTATGGAAGGATTGTCTTTATTTTTATTTTCTTATTTAGCTTCAGGGTTTATTTATTTTTTCTAGACATGGGTCCCTGTGTCAGGGATATGACTGATGTTGTCCTTGTGGCTCTGTGATTCTGCTTAGGTTTTTCTTCTTGGCACAATCAGTTCCCTTGTAATAGATACCTCCGGACGTGTAGCACTGCTATGTCCATGTCTGCGGATATGAAATTACTTTCATACTAATTATATATAAATGGTATTGCATAACCATATCCCCCATGTGTGGACTAGACCTTGGCAACATGCTAAAGTCATGCTGTGGTTGTCCCTGGGCTGCTTAACGGGGTTGCTGCACCACCTAGTGGGGCTATGTCACAATCCAAGAACAATGTCAATACTCTCATACAAGTATTCAGTCATATTGAAATAGGAGATAAAGCTATTACTTCCTAGTCTCTAGGGGCTGTTATACTTCTATCTGCTGTGTGTCTCTTCCCTCAGGGTGCCTGGAGATATTGACGAGGTGAATGCACTGAAGCTGCAGGTGGATCAGTGGAATATTCCAGAAAACCTTGGCGACCCCAATGTCCCAGGTAAGAAGAAAATCCCTGTCGTTCAGGCTCTATTTCTCCTCTTTGCTGATGTCTTTCTTGGGGTGGCAGGGTAGCCTAGTGGTTAGAGCGTTGGACTTTAGTTAGTAACCGAAAGGTTGCAAGTTCAAATCCCCGAGCTGACAAGGTACAAATCTGTCGTTCTGCCCCTGAACAGGCAGTTAACCCACTGTTCCTAGGCCGTCATTGAAAATAAGAATTTGTTCTTAACTGACTTGCCTAGTAAAATAAAGGTAAAAAATGTAATTAAATAAATAAAAAATGTAGCAACTATCTATTGCCTCTTTTCAAATATGTTTTGTAAAGGCTGGGAACACTACTGTATGTCATGCAGGCTGCACACCATTGTGTATTGAAGGGAGTGTTTCTCTCTCCTCTAGCGTCTCTGCTGAAGCTGTGGTACAGGGAGCTGGAGGAGCCAGTCATCCCTCAGAGCTTCTATAAGCAGTGCATCAGTAACTATGAGGATCCAGAGGCAGCGATCAGTGTGGTGCAGTCTCTGCCTGAGTTAAGCAGGCTGGTGCTCTGCTACTTTATACACTTCTTACAGGTAACCCTCCTACATATAGGCCTCTCGTCTCCCCTCATTATCGCTCTCTCTCTTTACAGGTTTATCTGTCACTTTGTATGTTTTGCAGTTATAACTACATAATAACTGTAGGTTTTAATATAAACACAATTAACAAACACCACATAAATGTCTCTGAGCTTCACTTTCGCCCTAAACTCACTCCCTCGCTCTCCTGCAGGTGTTTGCCCAGCCCGTCAATGTGAGTAAGACCAAGATGGACGTGAACAACCTGGCCATGGTGATGGCTCCCAACTGTCTCCGCTGCCAGTCGGATGACCCGCGCATCATCTTTGAGAACACACGGAAAGAGATGTCCTTCTTACGCATGCTCATTGTTCACCTGGACACCAGCTTTGTCAAGGGCATCATCTGAGGAGGCCTCCTCTAGACCGCTCACACTACTCTCTACTGCCACCTCACCCACAACAAGCCCGCTGTTCCTTCACACATGTCACATGTCAACCTTCTCTCTGGTTCACTAACACCACATTCTGAGGACTACAGACAGTGGACTGTCCGGAAAGTGACTGGACATCAAGACAGATTTCCTGCTCTGAATCATCTCGTTTGAGACTTTGGGACAAGCTCACATGTGATGGTAATGGGAGACCGTTCATCAGTTTTAAAGCACACTGCAGGACATACTGTACATACTATATGTTTCTGCTCCAAACACTGGACCGTGCTGGCGTGAGATTCAGCATATGAAGAGCAGTCACAATAGGAGACTGTGATGCACATTAAGCCAGAGTGCAGGGAGAAATCAAGACAAATCTCATTTGTAAATATGGGTTTTTAAAGGATTACTTCCTGCTATGAGTGCCACATACATATCTGACGCTATGGTCATGAATTATGTCTCGTCATGTGTTCTGAAACAACTAAATGAGGGGAAACCCACTCTGTATTATCACCGTTCTCTTTCCTTTATTGTAATAGTGTATTCAAGCAATGTTTTCCTTCTCATTCTAAGTTAATTTGGAATGCTTTTTTGTCTAATTTAATATGAATTCTGTCTGGTTTGACAGAGCTGCAGGATGAGTTGACAAAAAAGTTTTATGCTCCTCCTGACCTCTCCACTGGCCTCAGAGACAGGTTCACTCTCGAGGTAAAAAAAACACACATTTATTTCTGAATTAAAGTTTCTCTAGCAGGAAAAATGATTCCCAATCAGTAAGGCATAGATGTGTGTACATGTGTTAGAGATACAGTCTTGGACTAAAATCATTAGGAGCATTTCTTATAGCACTTTCAGCTGTTTTACTCCAGACTCATACAGTGGGCTTATTTCCCATCCGTTCAGAGAAACACAATTATACCTTTGATGTAGCTCGTAAAAAAGCAAAGTTGAGCTATTAGCAGGTCAGGGGAAAAGAATGCAGGAGAAAATGAGAGTGCTGTCGCTGCCTGTAGCTAAAGCCTCACCCACGCCAACAGTTGTGAATTTACAGTGCGAGCCATAGGGAGGGGCCATCTGGCAGTGGTTTGAGGGTCTGAGGTACATTAGTGCCATAGACTGGGAGGAAAACCATTAAGACAAAACACAAGCTGATTTACTATTTTTAGACAGTGTTGCCTAACAAGGACTTTCCTATTCCTCTAAATCTCGTGCCTCATGAGGGGAAGAGGGTTTAAAATCCATATTTCAGCTGTCTTAACGGCCACGCTGTCGCTGTTATATTTAGCAGTGTTGTCAGGGTTTGGGTTTTAGCACCCCACATGTTTTCTCTGTGTCTACCTCATCTTAGTGATGGGCTCTGTGCTGCAAGGCTGTCCGTGTTTGCGGGTGTGTGTTTGTGTGCACGTGTATGTACGTTTTTGCACATCAGTGTGGGTGTTTGTGTATCGACTGTACATGCGTGTGTGTGTGTGTGTGTGTGTGTGTGTGGTATCAGAGATAGAGAAGCTTGTGTTCATACAGCACACTCTCCCTAATTCCTGGAAGCTGGAGCCCCTAAATTAGAGGGTGTGTTTAGCCAGAATAATGTATCTGGAGGCTAGATGGTTGTTAACCCCTTTTCTGCAGTCACAGCTTTTACAGCGGCCGTGACTCTGTGCCTCCATTTCTGCTTTACTATTCATCTTTTGAAAACCTAAACCCCCAGGGTTGAGTACTCCATAGCCACATTGGAGGATATACCCAGCTTTCCATCACCTCCAGCCAGCAGGGGCAGTACTGAGGTGGGCAGGGTGCACAGTGCTGGTATTTCTGGGAGTGCATCAGGGATATACAGTTGAAGTTCACATACACTTAGGTTGGAGTCATTAAAACTCATTTTTCAACCACTCCACACATTTCTTGTTAACAAACTATAGTTTTGGCAAGTCGGTTAGGACATCTACTGTGTGCATGACGCAAGTCATTTTTCCAACAATTGTTTACAGACAGATTATTTCACTTATAATTTACTGTGTCACAATTCCAGTGGGTCAGAAGTTTACATACACTAAGCTGACTGTGCCTTTAAACAACTTGGAAAATTCCAGAAAATTATGTCATGGCTTTAGAAGCATCTGATAGGCTAATTGACATCATTTGATTCAACTGGAGGTGTACCTGTGGATGTATTTCAAGGCCTACCTTCAAACTCAGTGCCTCTTTGCTTGACATCATGGGAAAATCAAAAGCCCTTAGAAAAAAAATTGTAGACCTCCACAAGTCTGGTTCATCCTTGAGAGCAATTTACAAATGCCTGAAGGTACCACATTCATCTGTACAAACAATAATATTCAAGTATTAACACCAACACCGTCATACCTCTCAGGAAGGCGGCTCGTTCGATCTCCTAGAGATGAACGTACTTTGGTGCGAAAGGTGCAAATCAATCCCAGAACAACAGCAAAGGACCTTGTGAAGATGCTGGAGGAAAGCGGTACAAAAGTATCTATATCCACAGTAAAAACGAGTCCTATATCGGCATAGCCTGAAAGGCAGCTCAGCAAGGAAGAAGCCACTGCTCCAAAACCACTATAAAAATAGCCAGACTATGGTTTGCAACTGCACATGGGGAAAAGATCGTACTTTTTGAAGAAAAGTCCTCGGGTCTGATTAGACAAAAATAGAACTGTTTAGCCATAATGACCATCGTTATGTTTGGAGGAAAAAGGGGGAGGCTTGCAAGCTGAAGAACACCATCCCAACCGTGAAGCACGGGGGTGGCAGCATCATGTTGTAGGGGTGCTTTGCTGCAGGAGGGACTGGTGCACTTCACAAAATAGATGGCATCATGAGGGAGAAAAGGATATATTGAAGCAACATCAGTCAGGAAGTTAAAGCTTGGTCGTAAATGGGTCTTCCAAATGGACAATGACCCCAAGCATACTTCCAAAGTTGAAGCAAAATGGCTTAAGGACAACAAAGTCAAGGTATTGGAGTGGCCATCACAAAGCCCTGACCTCAAACCTAAAGAGAATTTGTGGGCAGAACTGAAAAAGTGTGTGCGAGCAAGGAGGCCTAGAAACCTGACTCAGTTACACCAGCTCTGTCAGGAGGACTGGGCCAAAATTCACCCAACTTATTATGGGAAGCTTGTGGAAGGCTACCCGAAACGTTTGACCCAAGTTAAACAGTTTAAAGGCAATGCTCCCAAATACTAATTGAGTGTATGTAAACTTCTGACCCACTGGGAATGTGATGGAAGAAATAAAGCTGAAATAAATAATTCTCTCTACTATTATTCTAACATTTCACATTCTTAAAATAAGGTGGTGATCCTAACTGACGTAAGACAGGGAATTTTTACTTGGGAATTAAATGTCAGGAATTGTGAACAACTGAGTTCAAATGTATTTGGCTAAGGTGTATGTAAACTTCCGACTTCAATTGTATGCTGAGCATGCAGAACAAGGAGGAAGATGTCATGGACAGAGCCCATACTCTTACGCACTGAACTCCCAAAGCTCTGGTTTAACTCGTCTCCATCCTATGCTCTTCTGTGGATGACGGCTGTACATATTCAGTTTGATATGTGAATAGCAGTATGGTCTTTGGTCACTGATTGTTCAAACCAATTAGTTATAACATGATTCAACCATATTGTTAAAAAATATCAACTAATGTTCCATTCTACAGTAATGTCATTATTATCTTCATTTGACTTAAATGCTCGTGGTGCAACTCATCAGTGTAATTTTTCAATTTGATAAATAGCCTAACCTTTGACACAATCTTTTTTCGTCCTTGGAATGAGTGTTGATAGTGGTTGTTGAGATGATAGAATAGCTTAGGTGTGTGATGTTTACACTGTGTGTGGTTACAGTTACAACATGTGTGTGCACCTCATCCATTGCACTTCTATCTCTAATCCCCTGTCCTCACATGATGGATGCTATTGACTATTGTTGTAAATATGCTTGCAGGTCTTTGGGGTATGCTGTTTGAAAAACAATAAAAACAGCAATGGCAATCGTGATTTTGCAGATGCATTTATTTCATGAAATGATTGGAAAAATCAAATGGACAGTAAAGAAATGTGTTCATTTTGCATGGATATGAGTATTTAACTCTTAACTTTTGTCTCCTATTGACATCAATATGCATTTCACAGTTCAAGTTATTTTGTGACCAACAGAAACATTGAGTAGATGGCTAGAGGCCAGCGCTTACGCAGGATTTGGATCTGGGTGCCATTAAATCTATGTGCTAATGGTAGAATTATGTCTTTCACTGCATCCAACACACCCGGACCCTGACACATCTGAACGTATGTGGCCCATAAGCAATAAACGTTAACACAACCCCAACAGCAGCCATGGTATCTCCGTGTTAAAGCACACATACAAACCTCTGGACAGTTGTATGCAGGAGGCCAAGTAAGTATGATAAGCAGACCTGCAATTTAGGCTCAGCTGTATTTTCTAAGTGTAGGTGTTTATGTATAGGACACAATTGTTGCAGTGCCAAATCACCCTCAATAAAGGGAGAGAAAGTGGATGGGTGTTCTTTACCTTTTCTCCTGTAGGCTCTCCGTGAGGTGAGCCAGTGTGGCCCCGTCACATTCCAGGTAGTGTGGGGGCCTTGGATTTTGGTGTGTGAAACAGGAGTTACTTTGACTGTTGGTGTCTCTGTCTCTGTCACATCAGCTGTTCTTGTCCCTTGTTTGTTACAACCTGCAAGCACAGCATAAGCATGCACAACTCCACAAGGATACAGCTCAAATTATCTACAGGTTTTCTGTCAAGTATTTGAAAACATGAATGAATTCTGCATAATGCCCATTTCATTTGCTAGCTAGCACAGTGACTAAAACACAATCAAAGGAAAATACAAAAGCACAAATTTGAAGTGGCTTTTAATACACTATGTTGAGAAGTGGCTGGAAATAACATCTAAAATAACACACTTATGATCAGTGGTTAAATTGGGATTTGGGAGGTGGAGGGTGATATAATTTACTAAGTAATCTGACACTGACAAAAGCACATATTACAGCATACAACAGGTCACGGAAGTGAATGAAAATAAAATGATGCTGACATCTAAAATGTCATTTCCCCCTCCAGAAATGAGCCCAATACCATATAGGTCCATATTAATCAGAAAGGTGTCCAATTTAGCAATAATCATTATCACCTGATGTTGCCCACCTAATGCAGAATAGTGGCTAGAAATAAATAGGGGTTTTCCATCTGCGTTTATCCCAAACTCTAAATATTAGACTCTCTTGTGGCTAGTTAGAAACATATTGATGATTGAATGTCCCCCCCCAAAAAACCATTCCACTGGCACTCAGCCAACCAAGGATCATGTACCGTGAATATAATGTAGGCCTACCAGTTACACCTGACCCTTGTTACATTTATCTGCGGTCTTCCATGTGTATTCATGCCACTGGTGACCACTAAAGCACATACAGTGCCTTCGGAAAGTATTCAGACCCCTTGACTTTTTCCACATTTTGTTATGTTACAGCCTTATTCTAAAATGGATTACATTTTTAAAAATCTGGAGCAATCGACAAAGCGAAAACAGGTTTTTAGACATTTTTGCACATTAAAAATACAAAACCGAAATACCTTATCTAAGTATTCAGACCCTTTCCTATGAGACTCAAAATTGAGCTCAGGTGCATCCTCTTTCCATTGATCATCCTTGAGATGTTTCTACAACTTCATTGCAGTCCACCTGTGGTAAATTCAATTGAATGGACATGATTTTGGAAAGGCACACCTGTCTATATAAGGTCCCACAGTTGACAGTGCATGTCAGAGCAAAAACCAAGCCATGAGGTCGAAGGAATTGTCTGTAGAGCTCCGAGACAGGATTGTGTCGAGGCACAGATCTGGGGCAGGGTGCCAAAAAATGTCTGCATCGTTGAAGGTCCTCAAGAACACAGTGACCTCCATCATTCTAAATGGAAGAAGTTTGGAAAAACCAAGACTCTTCCTAGAGCTGGCCGCCAAGACAAACTGAGCAATCGGGGGAGAAGGGCTTTGGTCAGGGAGGTGACCAAGAACCTGATGGTCACTCTGACAGAGCTCTAGAGTTCCTCTGTGGAGATGGGAGACCCTTGCAGAAGGACAACCATCTCTGCAGCACTCTACCAATCAGGTCTTTCTGGTAGAGTGGACCGACGGAAACCTCTCCTCAGTAAAAGGCACATGACAGCCCGCCCGGAGTTTGCCAAAAGGCATCTAAAGACTCTCAGACCATGAGAAACAAGATTCTCTGGTCTGTTAAAAACAAGACTGAACTCTTTGGCCTGAATGCCAAGCAATCATGCCTGGAGGAAACCTGGCACCATCCCTATGGTGAAGTATGGTGGTGGAAGCATCATGCTGTGGGGTTGTTTTTCAGCAGCAGGGACTGGGAGACTAGTCAGGATGGAGGAAAAGATGAATGGAGCAAAATACAGAGAGATCCTTGATGCCTGCTTCAGAGCATCAAGGATTTCAGACTGGGGTGAAGGTTCCCCTTCCAACAGGACAATGACCCTAAGGAACACAGCCAAGACAACGCAGGAGTGGCTTTGGAACAAGTCTCTGAATGCCCTTGAGTGGCCCATTCAGAGCCAACATCTCTGGAGAGACCTGAAAATAGCTGTGCAGCAACACTCCCAATCCAACCTGACAGAGCTTGAGAGGATCTGCAGAGAAGAATGGGAGAAATACAGGTGTGCCAAGCTTGTAGCGTCATACCCAAGAAGACTCGATGCTGTAATCGCTGCCAAAGGTGCTTCAACAAAGTACTGAGTAAAGGTTCTGAATACTTATGTAAATGTGATATTTCAGTTTTTTGTTTTTAATACATTTACAAAAATGTCTAAAAACCTGTTTTTGCTTCGTCATTATGGGGTGTAGATAGACAAGAAAGAAAAAAACAATTTAATCCGTTTTAGAATAAGACTAGTCAGGATCGAATAGAATAAGGCTGTAACGTAACAAAATGTGGAAAAGGTCAAGTGGTCTGAAAACTTTCCGAAGGCGCTGTACATCATGCAGCTGCTTACAACTCCAGTTCTAAAAACTCAGGTTAAAAAAAGTTCCATTTTAGGCCTACTCATTAATAGAATTTCACAAATATGTGTAGCCTAGTAACACTAGACATCTCTGTGATCTTCAATTAACAGTGGCCATCAGAACTGCTTTTAAAGGTGTGTTTTCCGACTACATTAAGAATGAGGTTTAGAAATTCTGTAGTTGTTCAATGACTGGGCATATTTCTCTCCCTGTGCGGCTCTCGCAACAGACACAAAGTCAAAATTGGCTATATCGTAAAAAATGTGTTATTAAACATTAGGCCAGACAACTTGATTTACTGTTAACGGCAAAGAACCACAGGCTGAAATAAAACTTTTGCATTTACTTAACAATTTTGAGATTTGTTTGTATTTTGGTCCATTAATTTGAGTATTTTCAAAAAGTATATATAAAAATGTTGTCACGGATCCCTCCAGAAATTTCATTAAACACACCTGTCCCCTATTCCCACTTGTTAGTATTTGTATATATGTGCCCTTTGGTTTCCATTGGGGGGTCAATTATTGTTACAATGTCCGTTGGTGCGTGTGATTACCTGTGCTGTGTGTTTTGGCTTTCGTGCCATTGTGGATTGCGCAGATGATTACAGGTCTGGTCTCGTGTGACAATCATTGTGCACGTGTGTTATTTATTCAAGGTACTCCTCACTCTTTTGTTTAGGGTTTCTACCCTGTGTTTTGTTACGTGTTTGTTTGGTCTTCGTCCCCGTGCCTTACACGGCACGCCATAATTTGGGTAAAAAAAAAAAACTATCATATATACCAACGTGACAAATGTAAAAATAAATAAATCAAATCATATTAAATTACATTTCTCACATAACAGATATTATAGATATTTAGCAGATGTTATTAGGGGTGTAGCGAAATGCTTGTGTTCCTAGCACCAACCGTGCAGTAGTATCTAACAATTCACAACACAAATCTAAAAGTAAAATAATGGAATTCAGAAATACATAAATATTAGGATGAGCAATATCGGAGTGGCATTGACTAAAATACAGTAGAATCGACTACAGTATATCCATATAAAATGAGTAAAGCAGTATGTAAACATTATTAAAGTGACCAGTGATTCCATGTATATGTATATAAGGCAGCAGCCTCTAAGGTGCAGGGTTGAGTAACCGAGTGGTAGCCGGCTAGTGATGGCTAATTAACAGTCTGATGGCCTTGAGATAGAAGCTGTTATTCAGTGTCTCGGTCCCAGCTTTGATGCACCTGTACTGACCTCGCCTTCTGGATGATAGCAGGGTGAACAGACCGTGGCTCGGGTGGTTGATGTTCTTGATGATATTTTGTACCTTTCTGTGACATCGGGTGCTATAGGTGTCCTGGAGGGCAGGCAGTTTGCCCCCGGTGATACATTGGGCAGACCATACCACCCTCTGGAGAGCCCTTCGGTTGCGGACTGTGCAGTTGCCGTACCAGGCGGTAATAAGCCCAACATGATGCTCTCAATTGTGCATTTGTAAAAGTTTGTGAGAGTCGTAGGGGCCAAGCCAGATTTCTTCAGCCTCCTGAGGTTGAAGAGGCGCTGTTGTGCCTTCTTCACCACACTGTCTGCGTGGGTGGACCTGTCCGTGATGCGTACAGAGGAACTTGAAGCTTTTCACCTTCCCCACTACTGTCCCGTCGATGTGGATAGGGAGGTGCTCCCTCTGCTGTTTCCTGAAGTCCACGATCAGCTCCTTCGTTTTGTTGACGTTGAGGAAGAGGTTATTTTCCTGACACCCATCCGCCAGGGCCATCACCTCCTCCCTGTAGGCTGTCTCGTCATTGTTGGTAATCAGGCCTACTACGGTTGTGTCATCTGCAAACTTGACTGAGTGATGATTGAGTTGGAGGTGTGTTTGGCCACACAGTCATGGGTGAACAGAGGGTACAGGAGGGGGCTGAGCACGTACCCTTGTGGAGCCCCTGTGCTAAGGATCAGCAAAGTGGAGGTGTTGATGAGAAAGTGGTGAGGTGAAGAGAAAGTTTCTGCAAGGAATTTACAACCTGTCGTTAAGTCATAACAACTGACCAACATCTTCCCCTCCCCTCCCTCTCCTGTGGAAGAGAGAGAGGGTCCTTTGATCCATAGTCAGGACCATCATGACACTATATATATAAAACATGGGTTTGAATAAGAACCATAGGAATACAGAGGTAGCAATTCAAAATGGTCCTGCTCCAAGGCCAATTAAGCTACAAGACCAACTTTAAAACATTCAGGCTATCACATTCTTTAACACTTTTATAAACTTATAGCTCCATAAATGTCTACAAATTTGCATAAAATAACCCACCAACAGTAACTCTTGAACCGTTCAAGCTAGGGACACCAAACCAATTTTCACGTATTCAGCCTTTCATATCTTCAAATTCTCTACAACATTTGTCAACTATATCTGTTTAAATTAGCATAAAACAACCCACCAACAGTAACTCTTGAACCGTTCAAGCTAGAGACCTAAACCAACTTTTACACGTTCAAGCTATTCTTACTTCAAATTCTTTAAAATGCTTAAAATGCTTACCATCCTACCGATCCTCGACTTCAGCGATGTCATTTACAAAATAGCCTCCAACATTCTACTCAACAAATTGGATGCAGTCTATCACAGTGCCATCCGTTTTGTCACCAAATCCCCATATACTACCCACCACTGCGACCTTCTACGCTCTCGTTGGCTGGCCCTCGCTTCTTACTCGTCGCCAAACCCACTGGCTCCAGGTCATCTAAAAGACCCTGCTAGGGAAAGCCCCGCCTTATCTCAGCTCGCTGGTCACCATAGCAGCACCCACCCGTAGCACACGCTCCAGCAGGTATATCTCCCTGGTCACCCCAAAAGCCAATTCCTGATTGGCTGCCTTTCCTTCCAGTTCTCTGCTGCCAATGACTGGAACAAACTGCAAAAATGTCTGAAGATGGAGACTCATATCTCCCTCACTAGCTTTAAGCACCAGCTGTCAGAGCAGCTCACAGATCACTGCACCTGTACATAGCCCATCTGTAAGTAGCCCATCCAACTACCTCATCCTCATACTGTATTTATTTATTTATCTTGTTCCTTTGCACCCCAGTATCTCTACTTGCACATTCATCTTCTGCACATCTATCACTGCAGTGTTTAATTGGTATATTGTAAATAATTCACCACCATGGCCTATTTATTGCCTTACCTCCCCTATCTTACCTCATTTGCACACACTATATATAGACTTTTTCTACTGTATTATTGACTATTTGTTTGTTTATTCCATGTGTAACTTTGTGTTGTGGTATGTGTCAAACTGCTTTGATTTATCTTGGCCAGGTCGCAGTTGTAAATGAGAACTTGTTAACAACTCGCCTACCTGGTTAAATAAAGGTGAAATAAAAAATAAAAAACAGTTGTTGGTTAGCTAGCTAGCAAATGTTTACCATTTGCATTGACATGAAATCATTCAAAAGATTAAACGAGATGAAATGAGCCACTTATGATTCCTCACATGGCAGTTTCTTGTCATTCTTCCTAGTAATCTGATCATCCAGAATCACAAAATCCGCTGACTTCTGCCTCATCGAAGCACACACATCGTTTTTGTGATGTTGTGAGGTAACCCAACTATTGTGGCTACCATTAAAACAGGGTTGCCAACTTTTGAAGAAAGTGAGACTCTGTGATCAAATACCCATACTAACCGTACTATTTGTGACGTGAATTGAGTATATAGTATGCTAATTGGTCATAGTATGGATATAGTTAGTATGTCAAAAGTTCCCAGATTCGTACTAGATTTGCCAAAATACGAAGTATACGTTCAGTGGACACTATTTTCGTACTTTTAGGGCCCATAATGTAATTCTTCAGAAAATGTGCATGACTTCACAACTTTTTCAGATTTGAAGAAAATGGATGAAAATATGCAGCCAAAGTCCAACAAGAGCAGATACAAATTCATTGCTTTAACTATAGTAATTATGTCAAATGTTAAGAAAATGTTGAGCAATGTAATAATGTAATAAGTTTTTCAAACTATTTTCGTTACACGTTATGTTGGCAGACAATTTGCTAGCTACGCTATCCTTACGAACCGCATAGCATTACAGCAGTATGTACCGGTATGTTAGCTAGTTACCTAACGTTAGTTGGCTACTCAAACTTGCCAGGCAGTATATTAATTATCGTTATCTAACTAACAACCCAACGTTGACTTGATTATTTACATCATTCTTAGCTAAGTGGTATAGTTGTTGTGCGTTTCAATGGACATTGTTAATTCTGGCTATCTACTCTGCATTCAGAGCAACACCCATTGAATATGGCCGGTGTCAGTAAACATCCGCAAAAAAAGTGCAATTAAATTATTGCCAACAGCACAGTTACATTCACCAACGCTCTGGATAACATGAAACAGCCAAACCAGCTCTGCTAGGGCGTGGAAAATGGTCAGAGTGAGGTGTTCCCTCATTTGTGTCTGGAAGTAGCTAGCCAACGTTAGCCAGTTAGCTTGGGTATATGACTGCCGTTAAATGCTCGGATCAACCCTACTCCTAGGCCAGAGAGTCCATTGTGTGCTTTGAACGCTCCAAGAGCAAAATGCTTGACAAATCTGCCCCTAAAGTGATTGATGCACGTCGGCTGAACTCAAGTGCAGTTAGGATATATCAACTACAGAGTCAGAGCATTTATCCCAATACCAATGCAGTGGGATCATTGTAAAGCTTTTGGTCATGTTTCAAGTGCAGAAGGGTGAAGCCGAGATGTCCAAGTTGTGGAAAAGATCATATTATATGTTATAGAAGTGATGAAAATGTGACATGTTTCAATTGTGGTGGGAACCATGAAGCCACGTCTTTTAAATGCCCCACAAGAGTGATAGAGAATGAGGCATCCAAAGTCACAAGGGTGTGAATGGTGCACTTGAAGAGTTCATGGTGGTGAATAGGCCCCCACTGCAGGCAGCAGGCTGCAGGGTTTTCCTTTCACTAGCAGGATCCTGACATTTTAAAGGTTAAGAAGGTGGACATAATAGCGATGGTGATAGACGGAACTGCCAAGGTGGAGAGAAGGTCCAGGAATATAGAAATCATTGTGGAAGCGGCAGAACGGTTCTTGGGGCTGAAAGATTTATCGGAGAAGGAGTTACATGGAATATTGTCACAAGCCCTAGAGCCTGAGAAGGGAGATATGGAGAATTGAAAGAGGGAAAAAGTGAGAGTTTTGTTTTGTCAATGTACTATTTTTATTTGGGTGGTTTAAGTTAGTTTCCCTATCATGTATGGATGTTTTTTATTTATCTTGATTTGGTTTCAACCCTTCCAGTTGGTGGAAGCAATACACATGTTTGGGTTGTAATCTGCCATAAAACCCACAGAAGAAGAAGAAGAAGAAGAAGAAGAAGAATGAAAAGACCAATCATTTGCTTGAATGTGCATTGGTTCCTAGTTCTGTGGCATGACAGGACAGGACAATGATGGAGGTTCTACTCGTGATGTTACATTGCAGTCGCAGATGTTCCGATTTCGAAACGATGTGTCTCACAGTTGAAATGTTAACGTACCATATAGAGATATAAGAGGTGTGATCGTGAGAAGAGGGACAAATGCGTGAGAGTTGGCAGCTCTGATTACATCTCCATCTAGTTGTCGCATTGGGGATAACAGTTGTTGACAACTTCAGCATTTGAGCTAAACCTAACTATTTTTCTAACCTTAAACTCAGTCTCCTAACCTGCAACGTTAATTATCCTAACCGGCTGTCTAGTAACCACCAGTGCCGATAAACCATCAGCATCACCACAAGACCCGGCCTAATTTAACCGGGGTTTATGATCGCAAAATTGGTAGTGTTAGCAAGGAAATATGTTTTAATTAAGTGAAAGCTATACTGCTCTCTGGTGGACAGAAGTATTAGATCATTTGTTTACATGTAGACCTTGGTGTCAGAATAGGGCGTTGGGCCGCAAGTACCGCTTCAATGCACCTTGGCATATATTATAGGGGAGGTTACAAAAGTATCCGTACTGGGTGAGCTCCATATGTGAGCGCACCGTAGCGGCTTTGGGTTACAATGTGCTAATCTGTATGTATGCGCCAACTGGAAAAGCACACGATCATTTATCGTGGTAAAAAAAACGCTCTGATTGGCTTGGTAAATATTATCGGTAAAATAAGCCATTTCAACCATGTCTGCATCAAATAGGGCCTATGTATGCTGCTGAGACAAGGTTGTTTAAAACATGTTCATGGTGACAGCGCTTCAGACAACAGCTCCCCAAAACAAGTCCACGTCGAAGCAAAAACTGAAAGGTCAATTCATGTGCTTTGCATTGCTTAGAATACACTTGGTTATTCCTAATATTTTTCATGAGTATTCTGTTTCTTATTATTGGGGGTGCGATTGAGGGAGGGGGTAGATTAGTTACATAGTCATTAAAACACATTTTTCATATCATTTATTGTGGAAAAACCTTAGCAAAATAGTTCTGTTCATAAATATCGATTTCCCCTGTTAAGAAACGTACCGCAAGCGACGCGTGTCAATGTTCAGATTAAGGTTGGGGCTCTTAACAAAACTACCCCGTATAGAAGATCCCTTCATCCAATGACTTATGGGTAATGCAGTGGTCACTGACTGGTCGATCTCCAAGGCATTCCTTGTCGATCAACAAATATTTCTGTAAAAAACCCAACGATAAAGCCATGTGTTTAAAACATGTTTTATTATACTGAACAAAAATATAAACACCATATGCAAAAATGTCAAAGATTTTGCTGAGTTACAGTTCATATAAGTAAATCAGTCAATTTTAAATCAATTAATTAGGCCCTAATCTATGGATTTTAAGATACCGTAAAAAAAGGTAGGGGGTAGATCAGAAAGCCAGTCCGTATCTGGTGTGACCACCAGTTGTCTCATGCAGCAAGACCCGTCTACTTCGCATAGAGTTTATCAGGCAGTTGATTGTGGCCTGTGGAATGTTGTCCCACTCCTCTTCAATGGCTGTGCAAAGTTGCTGGATATTGGCAGGAACTGGAACACTTTGTTGTACAGGTCAATCCAGAGCATCCCAAACATGCTCAATGGGTGACATATCTGGTGAGTATGAAGGCCATGGAAGAACTGGGACATTTTCAGTTTTCCAGGAATTGGGCACAGATCCTTGCGACATGGAGCCGTGCATTTTCATGCTGAAACATGAGACAATGGCGGCGGATGAATGGCACGGCAATGAGCCTCAGAATCTCATCACAATATCTCTGTGCATTCAAAATGCCATCAATAAAATGCTATTGTGTTCGTTGTCCGTAGCTTATGCCTGCCTGCCTGCCCATACCATAACCCCACCAACACGGGGCACTCTGCTCACAACATTGACATACGCAAACTGCTCGCCCACAAGGCGCCATACACACGGTCTGTGGTCGTGAGGCCGGTTGGACGTACTGCCAAATTCTCTAAAACTACGTTGGAGGTGGCTTATGGTAGAGAAATAAACATTTACATTTTCTTGCAAGAGCTCTGGTGGACATTCCTGCAGTCAGCATGCCAATTGCACGCCACCCTCAACTTGAGACATCTGTGGCATTGTTGTGTGACAAAACTGCACATTTTAGTGGCCTTTTATTGTCCCCAGCACAAGCTGCACCTGTGTAATGGTCATGTTGTTTAATCAGCTTCTTGATTTGCCACACCTGTCAGGTGGATGGATTCTTTTGGGAAAGGAGAAATGCTCACTAACAGAGATGTAAACCAATTTGTGCACAAAATTTGAGAGAAATAAGCTTTGTGCCAGTGGAACATTTCTGGGGTCTTTTATTTCAGCTCAGGAAACATGGGACCAACACTTTACATGTTGCCTTTATATTTTTGTTCAGTGTAGCTTCACACTGTTGGTGGTAGGTGCACTTGATTCAGCAGCCCGAACGCTGGGAAGGCAAAGTGTTCCCATTTTTAACCATTTCATGTGTCTGAAGGTAGAACTCTGCCTACCCAGCAGGCACAGTGAGCAAATCAAGTGCACCTAAAGGCCTACCGCCTGCCAATCCGATAGCTCAGATCACTGTTGTCCGCAGTTTCCTTGAGCCATACACTGTAAAAATAAGTTTTGAAAGCATGGCAAAGTTAATACTGTGAGATTTCAAAACGTTTAAAACCATGAGGAGATAGAGACTCAACACATACAATAATGAGCTGCTGTTTTTATGAGTAAGTTTAAGTTGTTATTCAGTACTGTTAACACATTTACGCCATAAAATGCACGTTCTCCCTACTTCCACTCACGCCATAACCAGCACTGCAGCTGCAATGAAAGAGTATAGCAAAGTATTACAATAAGCTTGCGTTGTTATTATTAGTGGCTTGTGTCTTTTTTAATATCAAGGAATATTTAACTTCTCCTGTCATAGGAGTAACATGAATTGGTGCGTGAGGCAGAAATAATGCAGTGCGACTTGAGATTCACCATTAGCTGGAAGACTGTGTCCCCTTTCCCGTGGAGGCAGGGAGAGTGGAGAGGCAGCCTCACTGCTGCTCCCTCCTTCCCCTCAGACTGACCATGAGATGCAGGCCATCAGTCCAGTAAAAAGTAATACACAAATGATCTATTACCAGTGTGATCGTAATACCAAATGTTTTAACATATCATTTCAAAATGGTCTGAGAAGAACAACATTGGCAGGGCAATTCAAGCATAGCCAATATGCAGTGATAATGTATTGGGCCTAAAACCTACTGCACAAACCTCATTGCTAGGGAACTGTATTTCATTGTTCATGTTGCATAGGCTTACGTTTTTTAAGTCATGTTTTTAAAAATCGGAGCGGTAGAGCTCGGTTTGCATTTTGACTCACAGTGATCTCAGAAAAAGGCTCAGAAAAGGTTGGTGACCAGAGCCGCCAGATCCCTCACTTAGTCAAGTGTTTCCTTTATTTTGGCAGTTACCTGTACATGTACAATGTAAAACACAAGTCACTCAAATTATGACTACTGAATTTCAATGAAAGAGGACATAAAAAACATTATAGTTCAAGTGTAGGATTAAGGTAAACATTTTTCTTAAGGTCTTGATAGGTTCATCATGCCATCTACCAAAGCCTGTACAGTAGTACAGTGGGATATTTTAGCACAAAGGGGAATTAAAATGGAATATAATAGAAAAGTAAACTAAACAAATGTATGAATCATCATCACTGTGTAGCCTATATTTTCTTTCTCTCTCTCTCTCTCTCTCGCTCTCTTCTCTGAGACAAAAATAATGAGAGCAAGCAATGTGAACCCCCTTAAAAAAAAACTTAATTCTCTACAAAAAAGTTACATTTCATAATAGAAAGAAATCGAACATTCTAGATCCACTTCTTGTTCTTGAGCTAGGAGGCAGAAGAGGGGAATAGCAGTTGCGCACGCGCAGAGGATCGCCACTTAGTAACGGAGGCAGCGCTGTCGGAGTGTGGACGAGAAACACGTTGCTCCAAGGAAGGATTTGCAAGTGAAGTAGGCTTCATCCACGAGAAGAAACAACTAGGAGCTCGAGGTAAGCGTCTAGTTTCTTTGTAATGTCAATATGTATCATGTCTTACACAATGTATCATTTCAATGTTAAACTACAATGACATGTGTTTTGGTGGCAGACATGCTTCTTCTGTGGATATTAAACTTGTCCGCACGCGTGCGGAATGTTCTGTTTCATAATGAAGTATTGTTAGCTAATGTAACGTTTGCTAGTTACAGCAAACTCATTTGTTTACGTTAAAGTTGATAAACTCAAGTGAAGCATCGAATTGCATTGATTATTTTTGTTTGCGGCATGTTGCAACTCTTCTTCAGATATGGAGTTTTCTGTGTTTTCTCGAGCCGTGGTTAATTGCTTACTCTGCAACTAGACAGTACAGCAGAAGCAGGTCTACAAGGCCCGGGCAAAGTAAATAGCCAATTGACAGCGGCTGCGTCCTATGAAATGTCTTGTCTTCGGATCTGTCATCAGCTTCTACCCAATGAGCTTATTCGACATCGGCGGCAGCTGCATTAGCAAAACGCGGACTAGCTTTTTGTTTTTACATAATTATATGGTTTTCACTGTTTAACATCATAATTACGTTATGAGGTTAACGTTAGTGAAGAATGCGTTATTTGTAAAGGAAATAGTTGTGCGGCAGTTCTGTCGACGTTGCACGCACGTTTCATCCGCGAGCTTGTTGAGTCAGATAATTATATAATCTGATCTGTCGCTGTTTTTGAGAACACTCAGATTTATTAAAAAATGTTATTAACCTCATCTTAAATGCGCTGTATAATTGCATTTTTTATTCTCATCAAATCAGTTTTGTTAGAGCTTCTGAGAATGTAAACAACATTGGAACTCATTGTGCGCCATTTGCGTTACTTTTGTCAGGCTTGTTCTATCACTCAATGCTGCGCATGTCATAACAAACTACAGAGGCCTATCATGGCCAGTTTTGGTGTGATTTGCTGCTTTATAAATACTAGCAGAATGTTGTTACTTTCTATTCCTCAAAATTAATTTTATTCCAGTCGTGTCAATGCTTAAAATGGCTAAGCATCACTCATGTACAAATCAGTGTCAGAATCAGCTACACGTCTCGAACTGAAGGTGTCAGTTGCGCTGAAAAAAGGAAATCCAACAGTCAGTAGACCCACTGTGGGTATTATGAAAGCATTGTTTATGCTAAAATTAAACCAAGTAGCTTTTGCTTTTCATTATAGATATATTGGATTGTTTAAACTATTACCCTGCTGACAGAGGAGGATTTGTTTTGTTTGTTGGTTGAAGCCGATCAACTGGCATTCTCCACAATTTATGGCCTGATTGCACAACCATCTTCCTCTTGCTGAAGTAAGGTCTAGTCGGCATCTTTGGGAAAATATATTTGATTTGATGACTTCGAAATGAAAATGATTTTGATTTGGTGCAGCAGTTGAATGGGTGTATTCAGTCTGAGTAACAGATAAGTGCTGTTTTAGTTCTCTGCTGACAGTATCATCTGAGCCCAGACAGACATTCCCAGACTCAATTGAGTCAATAAGGCTGCATTTATACAGGCAGCCCCATTTTGACCCCCCCCCCCCACCAATAATTAAACTTTTGACCAATCACATCCGATTGTTTTCAGAGCTGATCTGATTGGTCCAAATACCAATTAGTGAAAAAAGATCAGAATTGGGCTGCCTGATATGCGCAGCCAAATGTATGCTTTAGTTCTACTTATAACCCCAGTAACACCTCGATCACACCGACAGCATCATTGTGTTTTGATACACCAGAAGTACATTAATTTCCAATGGAACGCTGCGTTTGCCTTGCTGCATTGCAGAGGCAGATTCAGTGCGTTCTGTGTGGTGCATACGTTGGATTTATCGAACATAAGCGTAGACGGCTTGACAGAAATGGTAGTAAGAGGTGATTGTTGAACTTTTGTTGCACACATCCAGATGATGCTGTGTACCATTTTGCGCAATGACTCTGTAGGTGTGATCAAGGCGTAAGCAGTGTTAATTTACACTGATTGGGGGGGTGACTAGCTAATAGCATGGGAGTACTGTGTTATTTTGGAGGAATAGCTGTGATCAGCACTTTTACCTGATGTGTTGTGCTGTTAAAAATTCTAGAAGAAAGTTGCTGTTGGGGTAGTAGTTAGGAATATGCATCTTTCCCTTTCAAGATGCGTATCTAGAGACATGTGCTCCGGTACCATACAATAACGATAAGTTTTAGTTTGAAATGATTCAGTATGATTCGATGCGCTAGGGCTGGGCAGTATACTGTATCTACTGGTATTGATGCACAGACCGGTTTAGGTTTTTACTTCACCTTCTATAACAGTATTTGAGTGTTTGGTTTGTTAAATGTGATTCGGCGTGTGTAACATCCATTTTTATAGTTTACTTTGCTACTTTGAGTCATTTCTCACTGCTCGCTTTCCACGCAGACCTAGCCCCGCCCCCTGTCACTCAAGGAGTGCATTTGTTCCTCGACCACGAAACACTTGCGTTCAGTCTGTATGGTCAATGCAGCACATGCAACAATGTTGATAACAATGCTATTTTCCCTTAGCTTCTTAACGCTACCTATCCCGTTAGCGGGATAATTCTCAACCACCGCTGAATTGCAGAGCGCCACATTCAAATAATATTACTAAAAATATTTATATTCATGAAATCACAAGTGCAATATAGCAAAACACAGCTTAGCATTTTGTTAATCCACCTGTCGTGTCAGATTTTGAAAATATGCTTTACAGCGAAAGCAATCCAAGCGTTTAAGTTTATCGATCACTTGACAAAACATTATGAACACCTAGCATCAAAGTAGCTTGGTCGCGAAAATCAGAAAAGCAATCAAATTAATCGCTTACCTTTGATCTTCGGATATTTTCACTCACGAGACTGTTACACAATAAATGTTCCCTTTGTTCCATAAAGATGATTTTATATCCAAAATACCTCCGTTTGTTTGGCGCGTTATGTTCAGAAATCCACAGGCTCGAGCGGTCACAACGCAGACAAATTCCAAATAATATTCATTATGTCCACAAACATGTCAAATGTTTGTTTATAATCAATCAGGTTGTTTTTAAAATATATAATCGATAATATCAAAAGGCACTGTCTTTTTCAGTAGGAGAGGGAGAGACTATGGCTGCCCAAGCTCTGTTGCGCAAGCAAAACTCATGCGAACACCTGACAATGTTAACTTTCTCGCTCATTTTCCAAATAAAAGCCTGAAACTGTCTAAAGACTGACACCTTGAGGAAGCGATAGGAAAAGGAATCTGGTTGATATCCCTTTAAATGGAGCGAAGGCAGGCTATGGAACATGGAGCTTTCAAAATAGAAGCCACTTCCTTTTGATTTTCCTCAGGTTTCCCCTGCAATATCAGTTCTGTTAGACAATATTTTGACAGTTTTGGAAACTGGGGTGTTTTCTATCCTAATCTGTCAATTATATACATATTCTAGCATATAGGCCTGCGAAATAGGCTGTTTACATTGGGAACGTTATTTTTCCAAACATAAAAATAGTGCCCCCTAATTGAAAGAGGTTAATATACATCCACTAGTGTTTTATAATTACACTTAGTTTGTTACTTACATCTGCAAAAAAATTGGTATTTTCTTACCAAGTTGGGCTTAAATCGTGTTAGCTGCTAATTGCTAGTTAGCTAATAAATGTACTGAGTCAGAGCAAAAGGTAACTAGCTAAACAACCAGATAATGCCAGTGATGGCGTTAACCTAAATCAGCATGTTTGTGCAACTGCATCTTCTAAATCAGAGGAATATGTAAAGCATGAGTATGTTAGCTACTTCATGAATCAAATCAAATTTTATTTGTCACATACACATGGTTAGCAGATGTTAATGCAAGTGTAGCGAAATGCTTGTGCTTCTAGTTCGGACAATGCAGTAATAACCAACATGTAATCTAACTAACAATTCCAAAACTACTGTCTTATACACAGTGTAAGGGGATAAAGAATATGTACATAAGGATATATGAATGAGTGATGGTACAG
Source organism: Oncorhynchus nerka (assembly GCF_034236695.1). Classification (NCBI taxonomy): domain Eukaryota; kingdom Metazoa; phylum Chordata; class Actinopteri; order Salmoniformes; family Salmonidae; genus Oncorhynchus; species Oncorhynchus nerka. The sequence goes on from NC_088402.1 coordinate 63,715,614, forward strand.
AGCAGCATTGGCAAGATACAGTAGATGGTATCGAGTACAGTATATACATGAGATGAGTGTAAACAAAGTGGCATAGTTAAAGTGGCTAGTGATACATGTATTACATAAGGATGCAGTCGATGATAGAGTACAGTATATACGTATGCATATGAGATGAATAATGTAGGGTAAGTAACATTATATAAGGTAGCATTGTTTAAAGTGGCTAGTGATATATTTAAATTTCCCATCAATTCCCATTATTAAAGTGGCTGGAGTTGAGTCAGTGTCAGTGTGTTGGCAGCAGCCACTCAATGTTAGTGGTGGCTGTTTAACAGTCTGATGGCCTTGAGATCCCAGCTTTGATGCACCTGTACTGACCTCGCCTTCTGGATGATAGTGGGGTGAACAGGCAGTGGCTCGGGTGGTTGATGTCCTTGATGATCTTTATGGCCTTCCTGTAACATCGGGTGGTGTAGGTGTCCTGGAGGGCAGGTAGTTTGCCCCCGGTGATGCGTTGTGCAGACCTCACTACCCTCTGGAGAGCCTTACGGTTGAGGGCGGAGCAGTTGCCGTACCAGGCGGTGATACAGCCCGCCAGGATGCTCTCGATTGTGCATCTGTAGAAGTTTGTGAGTGCTTTTGGTGACAAGCCGAATTTCCTCAGCCTCCTGAGGTTGAAGAGGCGCTGCTGCGCCTTCTTCACGATGCTGTCTGTGTGAGTGGACCAATTCAGTTTGTCTGTGATGTGTATGCCGAGGAACTTAAAACTTACTACCCTCTCCACTACTGTTCCATCGATGTGGATAGGGGGGTGTTCCCTCTGCTGTTTCCTGAAGTCCACAATCATCTCCTTAGTTTTGTTGACGTTGAGTGTGAGGAGTAGCTAAGGGAACATTCAATGTAGCCAAAGATTATAGGAAACACTTATCAACACTTTGGTTCCTACCCTGCCACAATGACTCCTCTCTGGCATTTTAATTTGTCGTCATGTCAAACAGTGCCCATTAGAATAATCATTCTATTTCCATGATTCCAACAGTTCACCAAGGTGTTTTGCTCTAAATCTCAAATCAAAATGGCAACATTTGGTAAAAAACAAAGCCTAGATTGTTTGCTCATATCGTGCAGCCCTACGTGGCAGTGTGGAAACGATCTCAAATGAGTGCAGTAAATGTAGAAACAGTAGCCTGTTTGTCTCCCCACTTTGGTTCTGAAATCACCATCATCCACTAATGAACTGGTCAGATTAAGTGTTTGCGCTAGTAATGTATCAATATTTATTGTTTACAAATTAGCTATGACATGGGCAGTGAATATGTAGCAACATTTTGGATTTCGTCCGTATCTCAAAATCGAATGTTTGTGACGGGTTGAACGTTTTTACGGAGAGCTTCTCTTCACACTGCGGCCATGTAGTGTGCCTCGCAAAACTGATTGTTCTTTATGGAATTATCAACTTTACACTATGTATATATAAAAAAAATACTTTATTTAACTTTAAAGAAAAATGATTGCTGATGTTGAACCTGAACAATCAAAACATTTATGAGTCCCTGTTCAGCAGATGGCCTATATCCAAATCAGAATGGTCTCCCGTAGCATATTTTTTATTCCAGTGAAACACAATTTAACAGCGCATATATCAACCTAGCAAATTACATAGGCTTTATTAGAGTCACAACCTAAAGTCACCCAAGCCATTTTAGCATTTTAATGCTGAAGGTGTAGCATAGATGTTGTTACGAATCCCTTTTGGCCCGACAGTCTAGGGGGGGATGGTAATGAGACCCGTAACATAACTCATACAAATTAATAATAGTGACAAAGTAAAAGAGTGAACGAAATAACCACGACAACTGAAATCTACCGTCAAACTCGAGGTTTATTTAATAAACACACGATAATGGGGGGAGCAGGAAAAGGGGCTGAGCTGGAAACAAGAAACAATAAGTATTCAAAAACACCCCTAAGCTAGACTAGCCTACTTTAACAACAGCTAACTAACTAACCAAAAATACAGTGGGTGGTCCGCTCAGTTCTAACTAGTGTACTCTAACAAAGTCTACCGACGGGTAGTGTATGCCCATGGGCGACTTGTCTTGGTTTCCCCTTTTCCCACCAGGAATCAAACAAACACCATAACCAAAACAATACTCACAGGTGATGACAAAGTGCTATGGAGGTGCTCAAACAGAAGAGGTTAATACACAGAGAGAGTGAAACACAGAGACCTACAGACATGGCATTTACAGAGAGATTGAGCTCTTGAGCAAACAACTGATGGGGTTTTTAAACCAAGGGAAAGGAACTGTGATAGGGTAGGAAACAGGAGGAGGTGTGTCTTCTGATTGATGATTGGATTGTTGACTGATTGGTGACTGATTGGGGGGGTGATGATTTTCACCTGTGAGGGGAGAAGGAGAGAAAAGAAACACACACACAGGATACACACACAGGATACTTGTATCCGTAACACTCCCACCCTTAAAAGAGCAACCCTAGGGATTGCGACCACAGTATTACAATGAATACTCACAACAATAACAAAGTCAACCTTCCAAAACATACAAAAATCATCATTACACACGAGACAAAGCATCTGCCAATACAATATCAGAACCCTTTTGGTGGCGGATCTCCAAATTATAATTTTGTACAATCAGCGCCCAACGCATAAGGCGCTGGTTCTGGTTGTACATCCGGTGGAGAAAAACTAAGCGGTTATGGTCAGTATATACAATCACTGGTAGGGCACTGGAACCAATATATACTTCAAAGTATTGCAGAGCCAACAACAAAGCAAGAGCTTCTTGTTCTATTGTCGCATAGTTTGTTTGACATTTATTAAATTTATGGGAAAAATAACAAACAGGATGATCCACTCCACTCTTGTCCTGCTGCAGTAGAACAGCACCAGCACCTCTGGCACTAGCATCTACCTCAAGTTTGAACGGTTGTTCAAAATCCGGAGCAGCAAGTACAGGTGTACTACATAAGAGTGCTTTCGCAGATTCAAAAGCTCTCTTACAATCAGAGGACCACACACATGATCTAGCCGGACTGAGCAAATCGGTCAATGGAGCAACTACCGCAGAGACATTTTTACAGAAGCTACGGTAGTAGCCAACCATCCCTGAAAAGCGGCGTAGCTCTCGTCTGGTGGTAGGTGCAGGGAATGCAGTTATAGCCAAGGCCTTGGCATCAACAGGGCGCACCTGTCCATGGCCAACCTCTTGATCATCCTCTTTGAACAGAACAGTGTTCAACAAATCTATAACGTCACCCTCTTGTCGTGCCTGAGCACGAGTGACCGCACAAGCGGGGAACACATGTGGATAACTCTGTGCCAGCTCATTCGAGAGAGAATGGTCACTTTTATCCAATACTTCCAATACGGGTACTACCTTTCCTCCGGCAATATCGTTAACCATTATGAAGGTCACACCTTTCACTGGCAACATAGGACGTACCCCCACTCTGAATATTCCACTGATTAACTCAGTGTACTTTCACAAAGTGCAATGGCACTGGGACAAAACCCATTTCAATACCATGCACTAACACACTGGAACCACAGTATGTATCGTCAGATAAGGGCAACACATCAGACAATATAAACGACTGCGCCGCATCAGTATCTCTAAGGATTTTAACCGGACGCTGAGACGCTTCGTCATTCGTTAGGGACACAAACCCCTCAAATGAATGGTTCATAACTGCGGTCGGGGACTGAGACTTTCAAACTACAGTTACCCTGAGGCACCTGTTTTGTTGCAGACCTCACAACCGTATGAATTAGACCAACACCTGTTGGCGGCTTGGCACGAAGAGGCATCCCTTGTTTGCGTTTAAGCAGGAAGCAATCATTAATCATATGTCCCACTTTATGACAATAGAAACAGGGACGCTCATTCTTCTGGCGTGCTTGATATACTACTGCTGGTCGACAAGGACTAAAGGTAGGAAACTCAGTGACTCTACTCTCAGTATGAGCCGAAAACACACTCTTGTGCGTCAACACAAACTCGTCTGCCAACACAGACGCTTCTGCCAGGGAGGATACTTTCTGTTCGTTTAGGTAAACTACAATGCGTTCGGGTAAGCAATTTTTAAACTCTTCCAACAAGATTAACTCCCGGAGAGAGTTGAAATCAGTTACCTTACTAGCAGCATGCCATTTATCAAACAGATTTCCCTTATCTCTAGCAAATTCCACATAAGTCTTACTAGAAGACTTTCTATGAGACCTAAATCTCTGTCGGTATGCCTCAGGCACAAGCTCATAGGCACGAAGAACAGTAGCTTTGACCACTTCATAATTCAAACTGTCCTCCAGAGGTAGCGCTGACAAAACCTCTTGGGCTTTACCAGTTAATTTACACTGAAGTAATAAGGTGAACGCACCAATTTGTAAGTCGCTCTGGATAAGAGCGTCTGCTAAATGACTTAAATGTAAAATGTAAATGTAGATGCCATACCTCTTCAGGCCATTTCAATGCTACGGCTATACGCTCAAATACACAAAAATAGGAGTCAACCTCCGACTCTCTGAACAAAGGTACTAGGGCTATCTGCCTACTAATGTCAAACGTGTTTGAGGACACAGCTGGTGAGGACGACTCACAGTGACAGCAGGACCGGAGGCTAGTCTCACTGTCTCTGCCTCCAGTTCCATCTGGCGCATTTTGAACTCCAACTGCCTTTGTTCTCTGTCTGCCTCAATTTTACACATCTCCAACTGGAGAGTCTCTCGCCTAATTTGGGCTCTCTTCCACCTCCAGTTGGAACTGTGCTAAACGGACATCCCTCCTGGTATCACCGTTTGACAGTGGGGAGAGTGGATCAAAACGGGACAATGTGGCTGGTGTTTTAGCCTCTCCCTCATTATCAGACACCAATGGGCTTACAGGAGCAGCAACATCCCCTACAGGGGTAGTAGGCTCAGGCAGCGGTAACACAAACACCTGCTCTTCCAACAATACATTTAACACCAGCTTTTTAACCTCTGACTTAACTACATTCTGTGGAATCGATACTGAATAATGGTCAGCCAAGGTCATTAAATCAATTCTACAACATTTATCAAAAACCTCCCACGAAGGGTTATCCAAAAAGGATTTCAAATCAAAAGTAGTCATTTTACACTACTTCACAAGTGCCAAAGAAAATAGAAAACACTAATGCTACTTCAGCTATGACGCTCAACACTGAACTATACCACTATCAATCTACATGAGCGGCATGGGTGTCAGTAAAGACAGATCCCGGATGAGCCCCCACTTATGTTACGAATCCCTTTTGGCCCGACAGTCTAGGGGGGGATGGTAATGAGACCCGTAACATAACTCATGCAAATTAATAATAGTGACAAAGTAAAAGAGTGAACGAAATAACCACGGCAACTGAAATCTACCGTCAAACTCGAGGTTTATTTAATAAACACACGATAATGGGGGGAGCAGGAAAAGGGGCTGAGCTGGACCCAAGGAAAGAAACAATAAGTATTCAAAACACCCCTAAGCTAGACTAGCCTACTTTAACAATAGCTAACTAACTAACCAAAAATACAGTGGGTGGTCCGCTCAGTTCTAACTAGTGTATTAAAACAAAGTCTACCTACGGGTAGTGTATGCCCATGGGCGACTTGTCTTGGTTTCCCCTTTTCCCACCAGGAATCAAACACAAACACCATAACCAAAACTACTCACAGGTGATGACAAAGTGCTATGGAGGTGCTCAAACAGAAGAGAGGTTAATACACAAAGAGACAGTGAAACACAGAGACCTACAGACATGGCATTTACAGAGAGATTGAGCTCTTGAGCAAACAACTGATGGGGTTTTTAAACCAAGGGAAAGGAACTGTGATAGAGTAGAAAACAGGAGGAGGTGTGTCTTCTGATTGATGATTTGATTGGGGACTGATTGGGGGGTGATGATTTTCACCTGTGAGGGGAGAAGGAGAGAAAAGAAACACACACACAGGATACACACACAGGATACTTGTATCCGTAACAGATGTGCAAGATCAGGAACAGGCCGCCTACCTTGCTTTGGTCAGCATGCGAACACTGGGCACTGTTTGACTAGATTACTGATATTGCCTGTGGTTGTTTGGCAAGCATGCAACATCGCTTGTAAATCAATGCAGTTACATCAGGCCATGCTCCAGGATGACATGCCTGAGGGGCATTTTAAATCCATGGGGGTGGCGCAACTAGTATTGCTTTAGAGCCTTAACAATATAAGGCATATTGTCCTACTGCTGTTCAAATGTACAAAAACGTACACTGCATTCGGAAAGTATTCAGACCCCTTCTCTTTTTCCACATTTTGTTATGTTACGGCCTTAATCTAAAATTGATTAAATTAATGTTTTTCTCATCAATCTACACACAGAACCCCATAACGACAAAGTGAAAACAGGTTTTTATACATTTGAGCAAATACCTTATGTAAATAAGTATTCAGGCCCTTTGCTATGAGACTCAAAATTGAGCTCGGTGCATCCTGTTTCCATTGATCATCCTTGAGCAGTCTCTACAACTGGATTGGTGTCCACCTGTGGTAAATTCAATTGATTGGACGTTTTTTGGAAAGGCACACTCCTGTCTATGTAAGGTCCCACAGTTGACCGTGCATGTCGGAGCAAAAACCAAGCCATGAGGTCGAAGGAATTGTCCATAGAGCGCTGAGACAGGATTGAGACAGGATTGTCATGGCACAGATCTGGGGAAGGGTACCAAAATATTTCTGCAGCATTGAAGGTCCTAAAGAGAACACAGTGGTGCCCATTCTTAAATGGAAGAAGTTTGGAACCCCCCCTAGACTTTTCCTAGAGCTGGCCACCCGGCCAAACTGAGCAATTGGGCGAAAGGGCCTTGGTCAGGGAGGTGACCAAGAACTCGATGGTCACTGGCAGAGCTCCAGAGTTCTTCTGTGGAGATGGGAAAACCTTCCAGAAGGACAACCGTCTCTGCAGCACTCCACCAATCAGGCCTTTCTGGTAGTGGCCAGGCATAAGATACTCATTAAAAGGCACATGACAGCCTGCCTGGAGTTTGCCAAAAGGCACCTGAAGGACTCTGACCATGAGAAACCAGATTCTCTGATTTGATGATGCCAAGATTGAACTCTTTGGCCTGAATGCCAAGCGTCACATCTGGAGGAAATCTGGCACCATCCCTACGGTGAAGCATGGTGTTGGCAGCATCAGGATCGAGTGGAAAGATGAACGGCGCAAAGTACAGAGAGATCCTTGATAAAAACCTAATCCAGAGCTCTCAGGACCTGAGACTGGAGCGACGGTTCAACTTACAACAGGACAACGACCCTAAGCACACAACCAAAACCATGCAAGTCTCATTGTCCTTGAGTGGCCCAGCCAGAGCCCGGACTTGAACCCAATCAAACATCTCTGGAGTGACCTGAAAATAGCTGTGTAGCAACGCTTCCCATCCAACCTGACAGAACTTGAGAGGATCTGTAGAGAAGAACTCCCCAAATACAGGTGTGCCAAGCTTATAGTGTCATACCCAAGAAGACTGGCAGCGATTACAGCCTAAGGTGCTAAAACAAAGTACTGAGTAAAGGGTCTGAAATACTTATGTAAATGTATATTTTTTTCTTTTTATTAATCTGCAAAAAGTTCTAAACCAGTTTTTGCATTGTCATTATGGGTTATTGTGTGTATATTAATGAGTGGGGGGGGGGACATCCATTTCAGAATAAGGCTGTAACGTGAAAAAGTGAAGGTGTCTGAATACTTTACGAATGCACTGTACACAACTCATTTTGCACACGAAAGCAGGTGATGGGAAGGTCACGTGTCCTACAAGCGTGATAGTCAGACTCTGAAGCTCCTATTGACAATTCCTCATTCTATATTTTATTCAGGTTATCTACTTCAACTATTTATACTTTCTAGTTTAAAAGTCGGTGGAAATATCTGGGGTCAAGAAACAAATGGGTTCGCCTACCAAAATGGCAACCTCAACGCTATAAGTTACTACTGATGCTAGCTTTAGCAATGCCATTTCGCTAGCTTTAGCTGAACAACAAGACCGGATGGAGGTGGTGGTTCAACGTGTGGTTGGTGCAGCAATTCAAGGAGTAAGGGAACAAGTTGCTACCTTGCAAGATAAGTTGGACACCCACATGGGATCAGTTCGAGCGCTAATAGAAAAGGTGGATTGCATTCAGACTGAGGCAAGGGGTCTAAAAAGGGATGTGAACCTCTGCACTTTGGAAGTTGAGAAGATGTGGTTCAAAATGGCGTTGTTTGAGGATCAACACAGACACAACGTGAGGGTCTCTGGGATTGCTACAAACCGGGAGGGAGGTGATGCAATTGCTTTCCTGCAATAAATCCTTCCCAAATGGATTCCGTCACTTGGTACTATTCCGATTCAAATGGAACGGGTTTACAACCAAAATGTAAAGGACAACCCCCAGACACATGGTCTTCAATGTTTTCAGATACCAAGACCGCAACAATATTCTACAAGGACCCTGTGAAGCAAGAATGAATGCGCCCATCCAAGATGCCTGGAGAACCATACCTTGTTATGCGGACTACAGTGCCTTCACAAATCAGCGAAGAAAAGCATTTGCAGATGTCCAGAGGGAATTGTACTTGTAGGGCATACCCTCAATTCTGATCTATCCTGCCACCCTGCAACTTACTTTCAATGTTGATCAGCTCTCCTTCTGGTCTACAGGCTCCCCCACAAAGAGTGCTTTCCTTTACGGAAGTCTAGGAAGGGCCTAGACAGCAGTGTGCAACTGGGTGCTAAAGATGCAGCTAACCGGCTAGCTAACATTTAATTAACTACTCAACTCTTATCCATCTTTGTTTTGGAACTTCAGGAACTTCTCCTAGTACCGGGACTGAATAAAATCTATTCCAATCACGGTATCCAAACAAAAGAACTAAAAAGTAGAAAAAAAATTAAAGACTATATAGTCAAGAGGAATTACACTTGAAGGTGTGAAGCCAAACTGGAAAACAAAAGTGGTTTAGGGAAATGGACACATTAAGTGATTAACGTTAATCACCCCAAAAGCTAGCAACATCAATCTCTACTAATCACGTTAACTTCAACATACCTCCATTTAAATATCGGTGAAACTTTATTTTTTATTTTATTTAACCTTTTATTTAACCAGGTAGGCAAGTTGAGAACAAGTTCTCATTTACAATTGCGACCTGGCCAAGATAAAGCAAAGCATTTCGACACACAACGACACAGAGTTACACATAGAGTAAAACAAACATACAGTCAATAATACAGTATAAACAAGTCTATATACGATGTGAGCAAATGAGGTGAGATATAAGGGAGGTAAAGGCAAAAAAAGGCCATGGTGGCAAAGTAAATACAATATAGCAAGTAAAACACTGGAATGGTAGATTTGCAATGGAAGAATGTGCAAAGTAGAAATAAAAATAATGGGGTGCAAAAGAGCTAAATAAATAAATGAAATACAGTAGGGAAAGAGGTAGTTGTTTGGGCTAAATTATAGGTGGGCTATGTACAGGTGCAGTAATCTGTGAGCTGCTCTGACAGTTGGTGCTTAAAGCTAGTGAGGGAGATAAGTGTTTCCAGTTTCAGAGATTTTTGTAGTTCGTTCCAGTCATTGGCAGCAGAGAACTGGAAGGAGAGGCGGCCAAAGAAATAATTGGTTTTGGGGGTGACTAGAGATATACCTGCTGGAGCGTGTGCTACAGGTGGGAGATGCTATGGTGACCAGCGAGCTAAGATAAAGGGGGACTTTACCTAGCAGGGTCTTGTAGATGACATGGAGCCAGTACTACTTTACTACTTTAGGTAGTCCGAAGATTGCAGCAAATTCATGGGTTCAAACAGTGAAAACATTACCATATTTTTTTCATAATACGGTACTAAATAATTACATCAAATAATGAGTCCAAATAAAGTCAACATGTTGAACCAGCCTCCAGCTCCGCTAGCCAGCTAATGTTAATCCTGGGGTGTTGGATGGCAGTACATGCAGAACTGATTTCAACCATTAGTCAGAAACCTGTTGATTTCTGAATTGGCCCTAGTGACTTGGATGATCAACAGACGTATAGTACGTTTTCAGTTGAGTGATGTCAGCAAATGGTGCTTCAAAGGTGAGATGTCTTCATAACTCCAGACTGTTTTTGTTTTCCCGTTGAAATTATACAATGTGATGTGTGGCAATGCACTTCCTGCAGTTATGGCCAGTTCATGTGGAGATTTGACATAATGCTAGTCTCTTGTTTGGATGTTCTTCTGCTGTTCTACAGGTAGGCCTTGAATGTGCCCATGATGACCAAGACTCCTCCCGACAGAAGAGGGATCACCTTTGAGGTGGGAGCACAGCTGGAGGCTCGCGACAACCTGAAGAACTGGTCAGTGTCATTTCCATCTGATTACTGTCTGGCCAGGTTTCTAATGTTCATGTCCTATTGTTCTTGTCTACCATTATCAGTCTTATTGAACATCCTAACTCTCTACTGCTCAGGTACCAGGCCAGCATAGAGAAGATAGACTATGAGGACGAGAAGGTTCTGATCCACTACCGTCAGTGGAGCCACCGCTATGACGAGTGGTTTGACTGGACCAGCCCATACCTGAGGCCCCTGGACAGGATCCAGTTGAGGAGAAAGGGTCTGCAGGACAAACGGCCCAGCTCGGTGAGGGAGACTAGTACTCTGACATAATGTTGTTATCCAAGTAGTCCCGTACCCCTTCAAACATTCATCCTCCAGCTGCGTACCCCTTCTAGCACCATTGTAAGCCTGCCACACACACTGTACAATACATTTATTAAACATACGAATGAGTGAGTTTGTCACAACCCGGCTTGTGGGAAGTGACAAAGAGCTCTTACAGGACCAGGGCACAAATAATAATGTAATAATAATCAATAATTTTGCTCACTCTTACATGGGTATGTGGTTGCAAAGGGCATCAGTGTCTTAAATTCTTATGGCGGAACCCATTGACAACATTCCGCTGAAATGGCAGCGTGCGAAATTCAAAAATATTTTGTGGAAATATGTAACTTTCATACATCAAGTGCAATACACCAAATGAAAAACTTTGTTAATTTACCCATTGTGTTCGATTTCAAAAAGGCTTTACAGCGAAAGCACAACATATGATTGTTAGGTCAGAGCCTAGTCACAAAAACACACACAGCCATTTTCCAGCCAAAGAGAGGAAAAATTAATCACTAACCTTTGATCTTCATCAGATGACACTCGTAGGACTTCATGTTACACAATACATGTGTTTTGTTCGATAAAGTGCATATTTATATCCAGAAATCTCAGTTTACATTGGCGTGTTACGTTCAGTAATGTTTTGCTTCCAAAACATACTCTGATTTTTTTCAGAGCCACATCAATTTACAGAAATGGTCATCATAAACTTTAATATAAGATACAAGTGTTATGCACAGAATTAGAGATATACTTCTTCTTAATGCAACCACTGTCAGATTTCAAAGAAACTTTACGGAAAAAGCAAACCATGCAATAATCTGAGTACGGCGCTCAAACAACAAATCAATCCATACAGATATCCGCCATGTTCGAGTCAACAAAAGTCAGAAATAGCATTATAAATATTCACTTACCTTTGTTCTTCATCAGAATGCACTCCCCGGAATCCCAGTTCCACAATAAATGTTTGGTAAAGTCCATAATTTATGTCCAAATACCTCCTTTTTGTTCACGCGTTTAGCCCAGTAATTAATGCGCGATCGCTTAGTTCAAGTTATTACAGTTTGTAGAGTCATGTCAAACGAAGTATAAAATCAATCTTTAGGATGTTTTTATCATAAATCTTCAATAATGTTCCAACCGGAGAATTCCTTTGTCTTCAGAAATGTAAAGGAACTCAAGCTAACTCTCACATGAACGTGCGTGACCAGCTCGTGACACTCTGCCAGACCACTGACTCAATCCCCTCTCATTCCCCCCTCCTTTACAGTAGAAGTATCAAACTAGGTTCTAAAGACTGTTGACATCTAGTGGAAGCCTTAGGAAGTGCAATTTGACCCCATAGACACTGTATATTCGATAGGCAAAGAGTTGAACTACAAACCTCAGATTTCCCACTTCCTGGTTGGATCTTTCTCAGGTTTTCGCCTGCCATATATAAGTTCTGTTATACTCACAGATATCATTCAAACAGTTTTAGAAAACACTGAAGTTTCTATCTAAATATACTAATAATATGCATATACACTGCTCAAAAAAATAAAGGGAACACCAAAATAACACATCCTAGATCTGAATGAATGAAATATTCTTATTAAATCCTTTTTTCTTCACATAGTTGAATGTGCTGACACAAATTCTCAATGGAAATCAAATTTATCAACCCATGGAGTTCTGGATTTGGAGTCACACTCAAAATTAAAGTGGAAAACCGCACTACAGGCTGATCCAACTTTGATGTAATGTCCTTAAAACAAGTCAAAATGAGGCTCAGTAGTGTGTGTGGCCTCCACGTGCCTGTATAACCTCCCTACAACGCCTGGGCATGCTCCTGATGAGGTGGCGGATGGTCTCCTGAGGGATCTCCTCCCAGACCTGGACTAAAGCATCCGCCAACTCCTGGACAGTCTGGTGCAACGTGGCGTTGGTGGATGGAGCGAGACATTTTGTCCCAGATGTGCTCAGTTGGATTCAGGTCTGGGGAACAGGCGGGCCAGTCCTTAGCATCAATGCCTTCCTCTTGCAGGAACTGCTGACACACTCCAGCCACATGAGGTCTAGCATTGTCTTGCATTAGGAGGAACCCAGGGCCAACCGCACCAGCATATGGTCTCACAAGGGGTCTGAGGATCTCATCTCAGTACCTAATGGCAGTCAGGCTACCTCTGGCGAGCACATGGAGGGCTGTGCGGCCCCCCAAAGAAATGTCACCCCACACCATGACTGACCCACCGCCAAACCGGTCGTGCTGGAGGATGTTGCAGGCAGCAGAACGTTCTCCACGACGTCTCCAGACTGTCACGTCTGTCACATGTGCTCAGTATGAACCTGCTTTCATCTGTGAAGAGCACAGGGTGCCAGTGGCGAATTTGCCAATCTTGGTGTTCTCTGGCAAATGAAAAATGTCCTGCATGGTGTTGGGCTGTAAGCACAACCCCCACCTGTGGACGTCGGGGCCCTCGTACCACCCTCATGGAGTCTGTTTCTGACCGTTTGAGCAGACGCATGCACATTTGTGGCCTGCTGGAGGTCATTTTGCAGGGCTCTGGCAGTGCTCCTCCTTGCACAAAGGCGGAGGTAGCGGTCCTGCTGCTGGGTTTTGCCCTCCTACGGCCTCCTCCACGTCTCCTGATGTACTGTCCTGTCTCCTGGTAGCGCCTCCATGCTCTGGACACTATGCTGAGACACAGCAAACCTTGCCACAGCTCGCATTGATGTCTCATCCAGCTGTAACATATCATTTACTGGCTTGTATGTGAAGCAGTAATTGTTTCAAAACATCTACTGCCATGTCACTGATGCGTTGTGAAACAGTGTTTGATGAAGGCATAGTCTGTATAGTTTTTGGGCCTCTTCCTGGCAGCAGGAAGAATGAAGTCCTCCATAATTATGGTATGGGGCTTGCCTGTCCTAGCCACTTGGTAGCTCACATTATAAGACGCTTCCAGCCCCTTCTTATTAATGGTATGTTGCTTTTGTATAAGTCTTACTACTCGAGAGCCGTCTTAAAATCTCGCTCAAACTCCCGTGGCTTATTTTGCAAATTGTCATGTTTAGTTTCTAATTGTCTGCGCAAGAGTGAAGGTTTCCCACGAGAGAGTAACAGTTATGGGCTTTTTTAATATTTTTTACACAATTACATGTAGATTAAAACAAAATTGAATGACTTTTATATTTGGTGTACCCCCGACGGCATTGCGCGTACCCCATTTAGGGAATACCTGCCCTAGACGATATCCGACGTAGAAAGCCTAAGATTAAACTGATTAGACAACGACCACAAGAGTCTGGTTGAACTTCAGATTAGTGTTTAACCTTTCTTTCCCTTCCAGGTGTTTCGGGTGAATGAGAAAGTCTTGGCCTGTTGGGTAGACTGCCACTACTATCCTGCTAAGGTTCTGGAAGTCAAAAGAGATGGTGGGTCCTACACTTCCACTGGACGGAATCAAATGTTTAATCAGAAATGCATTGCATTCTAGTTACATTGGGCAAATATTCTGACCACGTTTGTTCTCTCTTCAGCTTCCTACACTGTGAAGTTTTTCGATGGAGTTGTCAAGACTCTTAAGCCAAACAAAGTAAAGCCATATAAGAAAGCGGTGAGAGCTCCATGTGATTGTTAGTTCATGGTGTGAGAGGATGGTTGATGGGGTTACCTTACAGTTTTCTGTCTCAATGTGAATAGAATGGGAAGGCCAGGGAGAGGGACAGAAGTCAACGTGAGCAGAGCAGTGGGAAAGAGGAGAACGGGAAAGCCCTGAGCGACGAATCCAAAAGCGGCTCTTCAGACCTGGATGGAGAGAGCAACGGAAAGGAAAAGGAGAGAAGAGAAGACGGAGAGGAAAAAACGCTGAATGGCAACTTTGAGACCTGTGGACAGAAAGGAAGCCTAAACGGAGAAAAGGGGGCAGGAGGAGGGAAGAGAGAAGAGCCACAAACCAAAGAAAATGGGCAGGTTGTCCAAACTAAATTGGAAGATGTGAATGTAGAAGGGGAGCGAGTGATGCGCAGTACCAAACAACAGGGGGAGAAGAAAGAAGATTGCGCATCGGGACAGAGTCCCCAGCTGCCCAGGGGGAACCGGTACCGACCCTCTGAAGGTATGTAAGTTACTGTAAGGCTTTGACAGTGAAACAATGGAAAACTCTTTTAAACATTTCAGAATCATTAGATTGAAATTGAAAGTGTCCCATGGTTGTGCTCAAGTCCTAACGGGGAAGGAAAGATGATAGCTTGGCTTATGGCTTCGCTTTTGTGAAGAACCAGAAAGTTAAATTGAATCGTTAGAGCGTATTAGGACCGGTTCAGTATCTTGTTGCTTGATGGTTAAGTGAATGAAGTCCGTCTCACTGACCTTTCGGTTCTTGTTGTTTACAGAAAGTCGACGTGAATTGAGGAAGAGGAGGGTGTCTCTTGTACAGATGCCACCACCAAAGAGGAGAAGGCCAGAGACAAGTAAGGGTCTGCATCTAATCTATGACTTGTTGCGTGTTACTGACATTCAAAGCCCTGTGTCCTTTGTTTATAACTCCTGCCCTTCCCTCTCCAGACAGAAACAGCCAGTCTCAGCAAGCAGGATCAGATTCCGTCCCAGCGTCCCCAGCATTAACGCCAGACCAGACAAACACCCAGACGCCCACAGACGCTGGTATCGAAGCCCCATCAGATATAGGTAAATAAGATGGAGATGAATATGCTCATAAATAAGACAATCAGCAGGTGTTTAGGAGACTTCTTGAGCTGCTATAGGATACATTTAGCTTTTTAGATAATAATGAGTAACAGAACTTGGACAGGGGGGACCTGATCCTAGATCAGCACTCTGACTGAGTAGCTTTATGAATACAGGCCCAGCTCTTACATTGAGATATGAGATTTAACTTATTTTGGGATCTGTTAACTCCGTGCCAAAAAAAGCTACAGTTGATCTATTGTGTGTTTCTTTACAGAATCAATACTGAAACGCCAAGTCCATCTGCCTACCACCCACAAGTACAGCAGAGAGCCATGTGAGTACAGCCTCATTCTCACACACACACACACACACACACACACTTCCATTAAATGACATGTTGTTCCTTGTATCTCTACCTTAGTGTATCGAGTCATCAAAAACCAGCCGCCCCCAATCCTCTCCATTGAACTGGACCACAACCCCTTCAAGTGCAAGGCCCCTGGCTGTCTGAAGTCCTTCCGGAAGGCCTCTCTCCTGCACTACCACGTCAAGTACTACCATGCAGACAGCGAGCACGCCTCTGAGGGCAGCATGCAAACCCGGGCCTCAGAGAAGCAGGTTGGCTCTCAGGAGACACCCAGGAGGAGACGCACCATGTCAGGTTCTATACGTGAGTAGTAGCACTCCGCCCCATGGATCAACAAACCTGAGCTCAATCATACTACACAGTTACAGTTGAAGTCGGAAATTTACATACATTTAGGTTGGTGTCCTTAACTCGGTTTTTCAACCACTCCACAAGTTTCTTGTTAATCATGTGACTCTCAAACCCGGGTCCGGGAGCGTAATCATCGCCTGACACTAATTAGCATAACGCAAAGGACATAAATCTTCCTAGAAAATATTCCTATTCATGAAAAATCACAAGTGAAATATATTGGAACACAGCTTAGCCTTTTGTTAATCACCCTGTCATCTCAGATTTTCAAAATATGCTTAACAGCCAAAGCTAGATAAGCATTTGTGTTTATCGATAGCCTAGCATAGCATTATGCCCTGCTAGCAGCAGGCAACCTTGTCACGAAAATCAGAAAAGCAATCAAATTAAATCGTTTACCTTTGAACTTCGGATGTTTTCACTCACGAGACTCCCAGATAGCCAAAGTAAATTTTTTCCCTAAATATTATTTTTGTAGGTGAAATAGCTCATATCAACCGGGACAGTTGGTTTCTCAGTAGAAGCGATTGGAATAATGGCTACCTCTGTACTTTACGCAAGATTTTCTCCGGGAGCATCATGTGACCACTTGCGCAATGTAGCCCCCTACGGGTATTCTTCAACATAAATGCGTAAAACTATGTCACAATGCTGTAGACACCTTGGGGAATACGTAGAAAGCGTAAGCTGGTTCATAGCACATTCACAGCTCAATAGGGACTCATTGGCACGCAGCGCTTTCAAAATATGGGGCACTTCCGGATTGGATTTTTCTCAGGCTTTCGCCTGCAACATCAGTTCTGTTATACTCACATAGAATATCTTTACAGTTTTGGAAACGTTAGTGTTTTCTATCCTAAGCTGTCAATTATATGCATATTCTAGCTTCTTGTCCTGACAAAATATCAAAATATCAGTTTTTTTTTTTCAAAAAATGAAAATACTGCCCCTAGAGTCGCAACAGGTTAACAAACTATAGTTTTGGTCTGTTAGGACATCTACTTTGCGCATGACACAAGTAATTTTTCCAACAATTGTTTGCAGACAGATTATTTAACTTATTCACTGTATCACAATTGCAGTGGGCCTGAAATTTACATACACTAAATTGACTGTGCCTTTAAACAGCTTGGACAATCCCAGGAAATGATGTCATGGCTTTAGAAGCTTCTGATAAGCTAATTGACATCATTTGAGTCAATTGGAGGTGTACCTGTGGATGTATTTCAAGGCCTACCTTCAAACTACGTGCCTCTTTGCTTGACATCATGGAAAAATCGAAAGAAATCAGCCAATACCTCAGAAAAAAAATTGTAGACCTCCAAGTCTGGTTCATCCTTGGGAGCAATTTCCAAGCGCCATGTTCATCTGTACAAACAATAGTACGCAAGTATAAACACCATGGGACCACACAGCCATCATACTGCTCAGGAAGGAGATGCATTCTGTCTCCTAGAGATGAAATGTTTATTTTCAATGACAGCCTAGGAACAGTGGGTTAACTGCCTGTTCAAGGGCATAATGACAGATTTTGTACCTTGTCAGCTCAGGGATTTGAACTTGCAACCTTTCGGTTACTAGTCCAATGCTCTAACCACTAGGCTACCCTGCCGCCCCAGGGTCTTCCAAATGGACAAATGGACCCCGAGCATACTTCCAAAGTTGTGGCAAAATGGCTTAAGGACAACAAAGTCAAGGTATTGGAGTGGCCATCACAAAGCCCTGACCTCAATCCTATAGACAATTTGTGGGCAGAACTGAAAAAGTGTGTGTGAGCAAGGAGGCCTACAAACCTGACTCCGTTACACCAGCTCTGTCAGGTGGAATGGGCCAAAATTCACCCAATTTATGGTGGGAAGCATGTGGAAGGCTACCTGAAATGTTTGACCGAAGTTCAACAATTTAAAGCCAATGCTACCAAATACTAATTGAGTGTATGTAAACCTCTGCCCACTGGGAATGTGATGAAAGAAATAAAAGCTGAAATAAAGCATTCTCTCTGCTGTTATTCTGACATTTCACATTCTTAAAATAAAGTGGTGATTCTAACTGACCTAAGGCAGGGATATTTTACTAGGATGAAATGTCAGGAATTGTGAACAACGGAGTTTAAATGTATTTAGCTAAGGTGTATGTAATCTTCCCACTTCAACTGTACGTTATAAACTGACCCAGTTGCTTGTGTGCTGTATATCCATCCATGAACAATAGATGCATCACATTTTATCTCTGTGCATTGCTCCACTGTACCACAGACTCTCCCCTGGGTGACAGGCAGGCTGCTAATGGGATGAACCGTAATCGTCGGAGATCACTGAGTGAGAAACGGAAGGAGAACCAGCAAACCAACAGCAGACCCCATGAAGAAAGAGAATGGAGCGCCAGTGAAACGGGTGAGGGACATTTTTATCTCCGATTTTACCATCGTTCTTGACTGAGAATATCAACTTGGGTGTTGAACTACTTTTTATATCCCTGCTTTGCTTACTCAGTTCTTTTGTTTACTTCAGGGGAAAAGATTAGAGGGAAGACTGAAAGAGACTTCCTCCTCAATAAACAGAGGAAAAGGAAGAAGACGGGGAGGTCCAAGTCAGGTAAAATGTTGTTGACAGAATGAGTGTCTGGAGCCTTTATCAGTTGACAGTACTTCTTTAGTGGAATCTGATTTGCCTAAATCTATCTGCCTTTAGAAAGCTGGCCACATTCTAACAAAATATATATTTGGTTTGTAATTCTCAGTTAATGTTCCAGATGATTCAGTATTCCACATGAGCTTTGAATGTACTGACCCAGTCTCAAACCTGCATGTGCTTTCCCCCCTGACAGAGAATACGAATGGTGAGGAGAACATAGGCATCTCCTTATTTAACTCTACTCAGTCCAATCTGGTATCCAAATTCTCCCTCTTGCACAAACACAAGTTATCTTACGACTCAAGTCCAGAACACATCACAGATCAGGTGCAAGAAGACGGTGGGTACCAAGACCTTACATCTTCTTTATACTCCTCACTCTGTCCTTTTTGCTTTATTCAGGTTAGCTATTATTCACAATCCTCCTTCCTCTCCACTCAGGCTTGAAGTGGTATCATCATGTTTTAGGGCCCTAGTGTTGTCCTATAATAATCAGCTAATTTAAAATCTTTTAAAATGTTAGCCTGATTGTCAAACTACAAATGCTTGGCATATTTGTTTTTCGGTCCACTCAAAATCAGACAATTATGTCAACTAAACATGGTTTTGCTTTCGATCCTCTGAATAGATGAAAGTGATTGGTCCACAGTCAGTGCTGAGTGGAGTGATGAGTACATGGAGGCGGAGCTGGATGTGACCACTCCCATGTCGGAACAGAATGTATCCATGGTGACCAAGGGCTCTGACACAGTGCGCTGTGTCTGTGAGGTGGAGGAGGAGAATGATTTCATGATTCAGGTGAAGCTCACCGAGACTCACGTTAGTCACAGAAGAACCTTTAACACAACACTGTTTTGTTGCTTTTTGTTTTTCACGTGTTTTTTCCATTTCATAATCATATGTGAAGTGACAATGTCCTGTCCCTTTCCTAGTGTGATGAATGTCTGTGCTGGCAGCATGGCACCTGCATGGGCCTCTTTGAGCACAATGTGCCTGACACTTATAGCTGCTACATTTGCAGAGACCCACCAGGTAATCACACTGTAAACACCTCAATATAGTATTAGATCGCCAATGGGTTTCCGGTCTTTGACAGTGTACATGAACGTGTATCTTGCCTGTTCTCTCAGCCCAGAGACCGAGCCAGCGTTACTGGTACGACAGGGATTGGCTGAGCAGTGGTCACATGTATGGCCTGTCTTTCCTGGATGAGAACTACTCTCACCAGAACAGGAAGAAGTTAACGGCCACTCACCAGCTCCTGGGTGACGTTCACCATGTCTTTGAGGTGCTCAACGGCCTGCAGCTTAAGATGAGCATCCTCCAGTGAGTACAATGGAAGTTACTGCAAATACTTCCCATATATGTAATGTTTCACCATTTTGGGTGTGACTAGTTCTTGGATGATCCATCTTCAGTGGCTGTGAATTTGCCCTCACCTCGCTCTATCGTCCTCTACAGGACTCAGACACACTCTGACCTGAAGCTGTGGCGCCAGCCCTGGAAGCAGGAGGAGAAGCTTGGTATGAGCTGCAGTATGGCGACCAGCAGGACCCCTTCACCTGCAGCCAACGACCGAGAGGGGGGCGAAGCGCCAAAGACAATGTCAGTCTCCACCCTCTCTGAGAAGGCCAAAAGGGTTCAGATGAGCCCAACATCCTTCCAGGACTCGAACGCTTCCTATATCAGCAGTGAGCACTGCTACCAGAAACCGCGAGCGTACTACCCAGCGGTGGAGCAGAGGCTGGTGGTGGAGACACGGGGAGGCTCTGAGCTGGAGGACAGTCTGAGGAGCACAGAGAACCTGCTCGAACAGGAGCAACGCTATGGTGGCCCACTGGACCCAGACAGAGCCAAACTGTACCCCAGCTCCCTGCTGCAGGACCGGGCCAAGATTCACCCAATTACCCTACAACCAGACAAGGTCTGTACTCTTTCTCTAAAATGATTGTATGTCAGTAGTGAGATACTTATGGTGAAACAAGTGGTGAAGAGATGCTAGCTGTAAGATAAAGTAGCTGGATTTATGACAAACCAGTTTCCATTTGACTTAGATGGCTTGTTTTGTTCTTTTTTCCAGGGTCTTGATTTGTATAAGAAGCTGTATGTGGGTAGGGAGAGTGAAGTAGAGGTGAAGACTGAAGAGGCTGAGCCCAGCCCAGACATAAAGCCAGACCCAGAAAAAGACAATGTGCTGCATCAGCAGTGGCAGATCAACCTTTTGGATCACATAGAGGCCATGCAGAACCAAGTCACACACAGGATGGACCTCATTGAGAAAGAGCTCGATGGTGAGACTTACGCCACACAGATTCTTCATTTATAAAGATACTCAAAAAAAATCCTGTCGAAGAAAGATGCATTTCTCATGGATGTAAGGTTTATAGAACTCTTATTTCTCGCTCTTTCGGTCTCTCCCCTTTTCTTCTACCTCCTCCTTCTGATGATTTTATCTGCAGTGTTGGAGAGTTGGCTTGACTACACAGGGGAACTGGAGCCTCCCGACCCGTTGACCCGGCTGCCTCAGCTCAAACACCGTATCAGACAGATGCTCACAGACCTGGGCACGGTGCAGCAGATCTCCCTCTGCTCCTCCTAAACATGAGGGCGCCACTGAGCTCAGCACTTCACCACAGACAGCAGGGCGTAAGCAAGCAATGCTACGGTACAAACGGTTGTTTAGTAGGTTACAGGGACAGAACCTGCTACTACTGATCATTCTAGAATCAACCATCTAAAATGTATGGTATCTTGCAACAATGATACAGGATAAATTGGACTACTTTTCTGAAATGCAAGAAAAATAAGAACATAACCATGTTCAGCGCTTTTGATTGTAAGTTAACCCATCCTAATAATGTAGTTCTTGTAAAAAATTATTAATACTTGCTTTGTTTTTGCTAAAATAATCTATCTGCTTTTTTGATTAAAGTCCATGAATGACTTTGCTAAAAGGTTCAAATAAGGTTGAAATGTAGGCCACTATAGGCTTCATTCTACTGTAATTCTATTAAAAGATTTGTGTTACCTTACCAATGTTTGTTCAATGTAAGCAAATAGGATTTGATGTAGATATTTTCACGTTTCAAATGCAAATTTTGAATCAGGGTTGCAGTTAAATGCATATTTTTAAAAATAGCTTAATGATGTGTTTTAAGATCATAAAATAAGTATTGAAAAAGAGCGAAAGTTCCTTTTTAAAGGGAGGGAAACTATTTTCATATTTGCAAATAAATATTGTCCTGTCTTGAACTAGTCCAGAATGTTCTTGAAGTTAATAAATGTTCCCTTCCTCATAAATATTGATGTAGTACAGTACGAGTTATTCTTTAAAGTACATAGTTTGCAAAAGCCTCAATGTTGGCAAACTAGATTTTGTAAATTGTAATATTTCTCAGATGTTTAGATATTTAGTTGTGATGTTTGGTTTTTTGTATGTTAGAGAAGTCAATCTTACTGGTTAAGTATCCAGAACTTATTTCATGTTTTTCCATGTGGGCACTGTGCTCTTGTCTTTATATTTATTGTGATTCAGAATTTAATTCATGGTTTTGCATTTTTTTTTTTGTCACACAGTAAGTAATGTGTACGGCACAAGGTGCATAGAGTATAGGACTGTCACAGTATATTTAGTACTGCAATACCTAGTACATGGCCTGTACACTAGTGACTGATGGGTCAGCTTTTTTGTTCACCCGCAATTTCTAATGACTCATCCGCAATTGCTAATAACCCATCTGTAACCACCCGACTGTCCTAAAGAGAAAATCTGAGACCTGCACCCGACCCTAACCTGTAAATATAGAAAAATGTGTAGGTCCCTTTTTCTCTTGAACAATTACATTTTTGTTAAACATTTCTTGATTTATTTCTTGAACATTTAGGCCTATTGAATGCCTGTTTTGTAGATTTTTTTTTATTTTTCTCCCCCAAACAGTAGCCTAACTTGGCACCTTGCGCAAACTTACGCACTATTGCTCGATTAAAAATAAAATAACCTCTACGTAGCCTATAGATATGAATTATACATGTATGAATTCTTTATCTTTGCATGTGAAATGGGTATTGGACATCTGACTTTATTTTGACCCATTTCAGAATTCTTTGTTGTCCCTTACTGTTTGTTTGTTTGGTTAATATTTTATTTCAGCTGTACGTTGGCATACAGTGTCAGTTATTTAGATTGTTTTTCAAGAGTACTGCGATGTAGCTTTACCCAGAGTCCCAACACAGGTGCAGTAACTCCAGTCAACTGGTATTTTGGACGCAGCATACTGCAGTTGTACTGCACTGGAACTGCAATCTTTTTATATATTTCAGATTTCCATGCAAGAAAATAAACCAGCTTTATCTAAATGACCTGTAATCTGTATGTTGTTACTCTTGAAATGTGGTGAATGAATCAGACTAATACACTATATACAAAAGTATGTGGACACCCCTTCAAATTAGTGGATTTGGCAATTTCAGACACACCCGTTGGTGCATTAAATTGAGCACACAGCCATACAATCTCCATAGACAAACATTGGCAGTAGAATGGCCTTGCTGAAGAGCTTAGTGACTTTCAACGTGACATCGTCATAGGATGCCACCTTACTCACTTGTTGGAATGTCAAATTTCTGCCCTGCTAGAGCTCTGGTTCAATTGTAGCCGCACACAAGCCTAAGATCACCATGTGCAATGCCAAGCATCAGCTGAAGTGGTGTAAAGCTCACCGCCATTGGACTCTGTGTTCTCTGTAATGATGAGTCACTCTTCACCATCTGTCAGTCCGACGGATTAATTTGGCTTTGGCGGATGCCAGGAGAACGCTACTTGCCCCAATGCATAGTGCCAACTGTAAAGTTTGGTGGATGAATAATAGTCTGGGGCTGTTTTTCATGGTTCGGGCTAGGCCCCTTAGTTTCAGTGAAGGGAAATCTTAATGCTACAGCATACTATGACATTCTAGATGATTCTGTGCTTCCAACTTTGGCAACAGTTTGGCTAAGGCTTTTTCCTGTTTAAGCATTACAATGCCCCTGTGTACGAAGCAAGGTTTAGACAAATGGTTTGTCGAGTGGAACAACTTGACTGGCCTGCACAGGGCCCTGACCTCAAACCCATCGAACACCTTTTGGGATGAATTGGAATGCCGACTGTGAGCCAGGTCTAATCACCCAACATCATGAATGCTCTTGTGGCTGAATGGAAGCAAGTCCCCGCAGCAATTTTTAATTTGACCTTTATTTAACCAGGCAAGTCAGTTAAGAACAAATTCTTATTTTCAATGACGGCCTGGGAACAATGTTCCAACATGTAGTGGAAAGCCTTCCCAGAACAGTGGAGGCTGTTAGCGCAGCAAAGGGGGATCAACTCCCTATTAATGCCCATGATTTTGGAATGAGCTGTTTGACAGAGCAGGTGTCCACATACTTTTGGTCATGTATATCATGCAAAAGATCTTACAATACCCAGAATTAGGCTAGGGAAATTAACTAAGTCATACAGGTATTCGATTTAAAAACATTTTATTGTACAGGACAGATTTAGACTGCTGAGAGAAGTCATAATATAGCTCCTACCACACTCGTTCTGGTCATGCTCCAGGGGTGGTGAATGAAAAATCATGGGAGCTGCCCCCCCTCCCTTTCCGCATTGAAAAGGTCCGCCTTGAATGTATGTCAGTTTAGAGTAGTGTTTTCAGTTGGCACATTGGAATCGAGTGATTCAGAGCACTACGAGACAGCCAGGCAGACCCTGCTATTTCCACGGTTTTATCAAAAGTCAACGGGTGAGTAACATGGCACAAAAGGTCAATTATTGGATATAAAGAGCGTGTAGCCACCTTAAAAGGGCTTCCTAGTGTTACATTTGTGTGACAGTAGCTATAACGTTAGCTAGCTGATTTTGTTAGCCAAAGGTTTGGTGAAGTGCGTTCTCAAGCCAGCTAGCTAGCAGCTACAGTATGTGTTAGCTAGCTGGTTGTTGCACTGGTTGTTGGTGGCTGGTTAACTATCTGGTTGTGAAACCTAACGTTTTTGTCGATCTCATTAATTTACTGTCATTTTCACACATGGTGGTTTAGTTGTCTTGCTACTAACGTCCAGTCGTTACTTAACGGACTATAAATAGCTAACAGTAGAACAGCACAGCAGAGGTTGGTTGGAAGAGCATGTTTTTGGAGCTTTTCTAGCTAGCTATTGGACTTGAGATGCTAGCTAGGCGACAGTACACCCCTGACATTAGCCATTTCCCCTATAACTAGGCCTATCTTGGTTGTGTATTCATCTATAGGGTGATAGGTTATTCCTTTCATGACATTCAGAACACCGAGCAAGTCATATGGGGAGGTGGACTCACTGTCTGGTTAGTTAGAGCAAGCCCTTTGCAGAAGAACAATGATGCCCTTTAATAAGTAACTGCCAAAATAAAGGACATTTATTGAGTAAATGAGGGATACAAAGTATATTGAAAGCAGATGCTTTCATACAGGTGTGGTTCCTGAGTTAATTAAGCAATTAAGATCCCATCATGCTTATGGTCATGTACATAACATTTTATGAAAATGTATGCACTCACTACTGCATTTCGCTCTGGATAAGAGTCTGCTAAATTATTTAAATGTATAAATATGCCCAGCTGCCATTTTTTGGGGGCTACCATGGCTAGAATAGAGCTTAGTGACTTTGAAAGAAGGGTCTCAAAAGGGTTTATAGTGTGTGTGTGTGTGTGTCATTAACAAATGATGGATTTTCTCGTGGAAGAATGTAATCGCATCTCTCCAATAGAGTTCCAGACACTTGTAAAGTCTATGCCAAGGTGTATTGAAGCTGTCCTGGTGGCCCAATGCCCTATTAAGACACTAAGTTTGTGTTTCCTTTATTTTGGTATTTACATGTAGCTATGGCATTTGATCCCCCAGTAATGTGTCCCTTGGATTGTGTATTCATGCTGCTAACCAAGAGAAATGGAGATCAAAAAACACAAACAAATGCCAGCAAAGTCGATGCGATTAGTGACAACTGTTTAGGAGTCCAGATGGCCTCTGCTACTTACCCTACAGTAACTCTACAAACAATTGCCCTTGATGAGGTGTACAGACACACAGGGACTGTTATTTTTTTTGTACTTTTAAAATATACCCTTGTTTGCTTGGGTAAAGCTATAGTCTTTGGAACTGTTAATGCTCGTGCAACTCGCACTGAATGTGGATATAGCGTTCATCTGGCAATCGCTCAGCCCGCTGTTTTAGGGACCACCCGCTGGAGACGTCTGACTGACACATTGTTTTGTGATTCTACATGTACAATCGGCACTCGGTTCGCAAATTACGTTAAGAGGTGCTAAGTGCTCTCGGCCAGCAAACGCTATTGGTGTGTCTGGGCTAGAGGTTGACCGATTAATCGGAATGGCTAGTGACGTTAGTCCAACGGTTAACTCTAACCATTGCACTCCACGAGTAGCCTGCCTGTTACGCGAATGCAGTAGAAGCCAAGGTAAATTGCTAGTGGCATTAAACTTATCTTATAAAAAACAATCGATCATAATCACTAGTTATAACTACTAAGACAGTTTAGCAGGCAATATTAACCAGGTGAAATTGTGTAATTTCTCTTGCGTTCATTGCACGGAGAGTCAGGGTATATGCAACAGTTTGGTCTGCCTGGCTGGCTCATTGCAAACTAATTTGCCAGAATTTTACGTAATTATGACATAACATTGAAGGTTGTGCAATGTAACAAGAATATTTAGACTTAGGGATGCCACCCATTAGATAAAATACAGAACGGTTACATATTTCACTGAAATAATAAACGTTTTGTTTTCGAAATGATAGTTTCCGGATTCTACCATATTAATGACCAAAGGCTCATATTTCTGTGTTATGTTTTAATTAAGTCTGATTTTGATCGAGCAGTCTGACTGAGTAGCAGCAGGCCCATAATCATTCATTCAAACAGCACTTTAGTGCGTTTTGCAAGCAGCTCTTCGCAAGAACAGCACTGTTTATGACTTCAAGCCTAATGGCTGGTGTAATCAATGTGAAATGGCTAGCTAGTTAGCTGGGTGTGCGCTAATACCGTTTCAAACGTCACTCGCTTTTAGATTTGGAGTAGTTATTGCCCTTGCGCAGCGGCTTTTGTGGAGCGATGGGTAACGATGCTTCGAGTGTGGCTGTTGTAGATTGTGTTCCTGGTTCGAGCCCAGGTAATGGTGAGGTGGGGGATGGAAGCTATACTGTTACACTGGCAATACTATAGTGCCTATAAGAACATCCAATAGTCAAAGGTATATGAAATACAAATGGTATAGAGAGAAATAGTCCTATAAATACTATATTGACTACAACCTAAAACCTCTTACCTTGGAATATTGAAGTCTCATGTTAAAAGGAACCACCAACTTTCATATGTTCTCATGTTCTGAGCAAGGAACTTAAACGTTAGCTTTTTTACATGGCACACATTTTTACATGGCACCTATTGCATATTGGCACATATTACTTTCTTCTCCAACACTTTGTTTTTGCATTATTTAAACCAAATTGAACATGTTTCATTATTTATGAGGCTAAATTGATTTTGTTGATGTATTATATTAAGTTAAAATAAGTGTTAATTCAGTATTCAGTAAATAAATAAAAATAGATTAATCGGTATCGGCTTTTTTGGTCCTCCAATAATCGGTATTGGCGTTGAAAAATCATAATCGGTCGACCTCTAGTCTGGGCCCTTACTTACGCTCTACCCAGAACAGGTGGGAGTTGTTGGCAATGGCAAGCGATGATGCCCCCTCCCTCCTCTGCTACAGAAACGCGCAAAACCTTCTACTGTACTTGCTCTGAATTTTCTAGGTTTCTGATTTTGTGTGTTAGTTGTTGCAGTTCTCTGGTGTAGGAAATCTGAGTGGGGATTTGGACTGGGTCCAAATCCCACTCCAAATCTGCCGCTGCTACAACATATGTCCACTAATCCTTCAGTATGTGTAATGTTTGTTTATTTTATAAACCTGGCCTCTCTTTACTCTGCCCATCCTTTCACCTGCACCCTGGCCATGTAGAAGCTGTTGTATGGTCTCTTTCCATTCCATTGGCTGCCCTTGTTACCTCCTCCATCCTTGATTCTATTTCTGTTGCTGTCCTTGGGGAGGTCTTTGCCAAGCTCTGCTCTGAGCTGGTGGGGTGGGGGAAGAAGGCAGGACTACTGTATGTAAACAATAGTGAAAATGTTATCCTCTGGTCCAGATTACATAATGTTGTTCATGTGGTTTATTCGTTTACATTTTCTTCTGTTAACTGCTGGGGCTGGTTGATGGCTGTAATTTTAAGAATTGTGATTAAAGGCTGATCTTGTACCCTTCAGAAATGGACCCTACAGAGCGCAGCACAGTGTTGCAATGTCGCATTCAACTTTTTTTTAACCTGGAAAATGAGAGCTGATTTATTATTCCTTGAAGACTGGTCAAGGGAAATACCTAGTCAGTTAAACAACTGAAATGTCTCTTCCACATTTTAATCTGGATCAGAGAGGTGCAGGTGGCTGCCTTAATCCACATCCACATCTTCGGCGCCCGGGGAACAGTGCCTTGCTCAAGGGCAGAACTACAGATTTTTACCTTGTCAACTAGGGGATTCGATCCATCAACCTTCCGGTTATTGGCCCAACGCTCTAACCACTAGGATACCCTCCGGGGCAGTATTGAGTGAGGTTTGCAACAAAGTCCCGCCCCTGTGTCTACATCTTTTTCAATATCCCTTCTGGTATAAACACGCAATCAATGTAGGTCGTGCTACTACTTACTATTCTACTTGCAAGCTTCCTTGTTTTGTGATTTTAGTTTGAGATTTGCTACGCGCAATTATGTCTGTCCAGTTTCAAGGAGCGTCTGTGCAAGCTGCTGAGACAATACGAGCTCCAATACCACCGTTTGATGCGGTTGTATTCAGACAAGCACGCAAAAGACAACCACTGGATGGAGATATCACAATTTGAACACTGATACTGATATCAAAGAAACATGGAGAAAGATTTGGGACCAGTCATTCGCAATCTGAAAAGGGTGAAAGAGACGTGGAGTAGGGCTGCCGACGGTGTGAGTCCTGCCGATTGTCCGACAACTGGATTGGCTTTGTGTTTCCTTGAAACCTCATCAGACACCCATATGCCAGATATGATATGTACTCTTGTCATGCAGCTGAGTACTTTTGTATGGTGTTTGTGATCTTAAGTTTAGAAGACCTAGTTAGAACATGTTGGCTCTTTTCTGTGTGGGAGAAATTGAGTGGGAAATATTTAGTGCCTGTGTTATCAACATGATTAGCAGGGCTAGTTCAAACATTTGAAAACAGACAATGGAGTGTGTGCATGTATTAATTAGTTTGAGATGTTTATGGACTCCGTTCCTTTGATGAATCATTTTAACTCTAAGGAGCCCATGGCGATGTTTAAAAGTTATTGCGACGTATTCTAATATATTCACCATCTGCTTTGAGGTGGGTGGTGCTTTTTGCAGCTCATCTAGGGTGGTTCATTGCCCCTTGGTTCATCATCTCCCCGGCCTGGTTCATCTCAATCAACCTCTGACCCAGCTCCAGTGGCCGGAAGAGGAAGACAGCTGAGGATCCTTTGCAGCGGGTGGAAGAGTTACAGAAACAACAGCAGCAGTGTCCAGCAAAGGCAGTCTATGACGTCATGGTACCATGGCTGGTGTCTATTCCTCCTGATCAATGTCTCCCATTTGTCAGGGACAACCATTTTCACCCATGTACCATAGCAGGATGCATATAATTGTCTATGGTGGTGTACTGTGTGACAGTCTTATCCCCCAACAAAGATGTTCCTTTGATAATATTCATGGTAGCCGTTGGGTTATATATGAAGATGTACAGTGCCTTAAAGTATTCAGACCCCTTGACTTTTTCCACATTTTTTTTACGTTACAGCCTTATTCAAAAATGGATTTAAAAAATTGTAAAAATCCTCAGCAATCTAATGTCAAAGCAAAAACAGGTTTTTATAAATTTTTGCAAATGTGTTATGTAAATAAGGTATTTTGTTTTTAATGGAAGTATTCAGACCCTTTGCTAAGAGTTTTGAAATTGAGCTCCGGTGCATCCTGTTTCTGTTGATCATCTTTGAGATGTTTCTAACAACTTGATTGGAGTCCACCTGTGGTAAATTGGAATGACATGATTTGGAAAGGTGCACACCTATCTATGTAAGGTCCCAAGCAAAAAACAAGCCATGAGGTCGAAGGAATTGTCCATCGAGCTCCGAGACAGATTTGTGTCGAGGCACAGATCTGGGGAAGGGTACCAAAAGAATTCTGCAGCATCGGAGGTCCCCCAAAGAACACAGTGGCCTCCATCTTTCTTAAATGGAAGACATTTGGAACCAGCAAGACTCTTCCTAGAGCTGGCCACCTGGCCCAACTGAGCAATCAGTGGGAGAAGGGCCTTGGTCAGGGAGGTAACCAAGACCCCAATGGTCACTGACAGAGCTCAAGAGTTCCTCTGGAGATGGGAGAACCTTGCAGAAGGACAACCATCTCTGCAGCACACCACCAATCGGACCTTGGTGGTAGATTGGCCAGGCAAGCTACTCCTCATTAAAAGGCACATGTTAGCACGCTTGGAGTTTGCCAAAATGTACCTAAAGGACTCAGACCATGATAAACAAGATTCTCTGGTCTGATTAAACCAAGATTTAACTCTTTGGCCTGAATGCCACGCGTCAAGTCTGGAGGAAACCTGGCACCAACCCTACGGTGAAGCGTGGTGGTGGCGGCATCATGCTGTGGGGATGTTTCTCAGCGGCAGGGACTGGAGCGAAGATTCACCTTCCAACAGGACAACGACCCTAAGAACACAGCCATGATGACGCATTTGTGGCTTCGGGACAAGTCTCTGAGTGTCCTTGAGTGGCCCGGACTTGAACCAGATCGAACATCTCTGGAGAGACCTGAAAATGGCTGTGTAGCTACACTCCCCATCCAACCTGACAGAGCTTGAGAGGATCTGCAGAGAAGAATGGGAGAAAATCCCCAAATACAGATGTGCTAAGCTTGTAGTGTCATACTGAAGAAGATTCTGCTGTAATCGCTGCCAAAGGTGCTTCAACAAAGTACTGAGTCAAAGGTCTGAATACTTATGTAAATGTCATAACATTTGTAAACATTTCTAAACCTGTTTTTGTTTTGTCATTCATAGGGTATTGTGTGTAGATTGAGGGAGGGGGGGACTTTTTAATCCAGTTTAGAATAAGGCTGTAACCTAACAAAATGTGGGAAATTCAAGGCGTCTGAATGCTTTCCGAAGACACTGTATATGTCATAAATTGTCAAGCTGTTGACACAAGATGGAAGTCAAATCTATTGAGGACTGTTAATGTGCTATTGACCTGCAAACTATATGAAAACCTTGCCCCTCACACACAGTAAAATCAAGCTGGTGTGAATGAGGGGGAGCCCAGTGCTGGTGTTTTTAACAGAGATCTGTTTTCTCCATCTCCTCTTGAAGTGTTCAGTGGACGAACCTTGCCTTTTCTCTGTTGAGTTGTAAGAACAGTTCAAGCTGTTGCAATTCATAGGGACATGTTTCCTAGGCTAAAAAGTAGTGTTGAAGCATAGAACACCAGACATGTAAAAATCAAATGTATTTGTCACATACACATGGTTAGCAGATGTTAATGCGAGTGTAGCGAAATGCTTGTGCTTCTAGTTCCGACAATGCAGTAATAACCAACGAGTAATCTAACTAACAATTCCAAAACTACTACCTTATACACACAAGTGTAGAGGGATAAAGAATATGTACATAAAGATATGTGAATGAGTGATGGTACAGAACGGCATAGGCAAGATGCAGTAGATGGTATCGAGTACAGTAAATACATGTGAGATGAGTAATGTAGGGTATGTAAACATATTAAGTAGCATTGTTTAAAGTGGCTAGTGATATATTTGACATCAATTTCCATCAATTCCCATTATTAAAGTGGCTGGAGTTGAGTCGGTGTGTTAGCAGCAGCCACTCAATGTTAGTGGTGGCTATTTAACAGTCTGATGGCCTTGAGATAGAAGCTGTTCTTCAGTCTCTCGGTCCCTGCTTTAATGCACCTGTACTGACCTCGCCATCTGGATGATAGCAGGGTGAACAGGCAGTGGCTCGGGTGGTTGATGTCCTTGATGATCTTTATGGCCTTCCTGTGACATCGGGTGGTGTAGGTGTCCTGGAGGGCAGGTAGTTTGCCCCCGGTGATGCGTTGTGCAGACCTCACTACCCTCTGGAGAGCCTTACGGTTGTGGGCGGAGCAGTTGCCGTACCAGGCGGTGATACAGCCCGACAGGATGCTCTTGATTGTGCATCTGTAGAAGTTTGTGAGTGCTTTTGGTGACAAGCTGAATTTCTTCAGCCTCCTGAGGTTGAAGAGGCGCTGCTGCGCCTTCTTCACGATGCTGTCTGTGTGAGTGGACCAGTTCAGTTTGTCTGTGATGTGTATGCCGAGGAACTTAAAACTTGCTACCCTCTCCACTACTGTTCCATCGATGTGGATAGGGGGGGTGTTCCCTCTGCTGTTTCCTGAAGTCCACAATCATCTCCTTGAGGCGCTGCTGCGCCTTCTTCACGACGCTGTCTGTGTGGGTGGACCAATTCAGTTTGTCCGTGATAAGTTCCTCGGCGTACACAACTTTACTACCCTCTCCACTACTGTCCCATCGATGTGGATAGGGGGGTGCTCCCTCTGCTGTTTCCTGAAGTCCACAATCATCTCCTTTGTTTTGTTGACATTGAGTGTGACGTTATTTTCCTGACACCACACTCCGAGGGCCCTCACCTCCTCCCTGTAGGCCAGCTCGTCGTTGTTGGTAGTCAAGCCTACCACTGTAGTGTCGTCCGCAAACTTGATGATTGAGTTGGAGACGTGCATGTCCACGCAGTTGTGGGTGAACAGGGAGTACAGGAGAGGGCTCAGAACGCACCCTTGTGGGGCCCCAGTGTTGAGGATCAGCGGGGTGGAGATGTTGTTACCTACCCT
This sequence comes from Oncorhynchus nerka, assembly GCF_034236695.1. Classification (NCBI taxonomy): domain Eukaryota; kingdom Metazoa; phylum Chordata; class Actinopteri; order Salmoniformes; family Salmonidae; genus Oncorhynchus; species Oncorhynchus nerka. The sequence goes on from NC_088402.1 coordinate 63,748,361, forward strand.
CACCACCTGGGGGCGGCCCGTCAGGAAGTCCAGTTGCACAGGGTGGGGTCGAGACCTAGGGTCTCGAGCTTGATGACGAGTTTGGAGGGTACTATGGTGTTGAATGCTGAGCAGTTGTCGATGAACAGCATTCTCACATAGGTATTCCTCTTGTCCAGATGGGTTAGGGCAGTGTGCAGTGTGGTTCAGATTGCATCGTCTGTGGACCTATTTGGCCTGTAAGCAAATTGGAGTTGGTCTAGGGTGTCGGGTAGGGTGGAGGTGATATGGTCCTTGACTAGTCTCTCAAAGCACTTCATGATGACGGAAGTGAGTGCTACGGGGCAGTAGTCGTTTAGCTCAGTTACCTTAGCTTTCTTGGGGCCAGGGACAATGGTGGCCCTCTTGAAGCATGTGGGAACAGAAGACTGGGATAAGGATTGATTGAATATGTCCGTAAACACACCAGCCAGCTGGTCTGCCCATGCTCTGAGGGCACGGCTGGGGATGCCTTCTGGGCCTGCAGCCTTGCGAGGGTTAACACGTTTAAATGTTTTACTCACGTCGGCTGCAGTGAAGGAGAGTCCGTAGGTTTTGGTTGCGGGCAGTGTCAGTGGCACTGTATTGTCCTCAAAGCGGGCAAAAAAGTTATTTAGTCTGCCTGGGAGCAAGACATCCTGGTTCGAGACTGGGCTGGTTTTCTTTTTGTCATCCGTGATTGACTGTAGACCCTGCCACATACCTCTTGTGTCTGAGCCGTTGAATTGTGACTACTTTGTCTCTATACTGACACTTAGCTTGTTTGATTGCCTTGCGGAGGGAATAGCTACACTGTTTGTATTCGGTCATGTTTCCGGTCACCTTTCCCTGGTTAAAAGCAGTGGTTCGCGCTTTCAGTTTCACGCGAATGCTGCCATCAATCCATGGTTTCTGGTTTGGGAATGTTTTAATCGTTACTATGGGAACGACAGGTGGGTGGGTAGCTAGCTAGTTAACATTTGTAAACAAAAAGGCATAACCACCGGATCCGGAAGTTTGAATGTCGTCACTAGCTGCAGAGTGCCTTCTTGCTTGGTAAGCTAGTCTGGTTCCCCAATGGCCCCCTAATGGATATACACTAGACAAGGTGGACTTCCTCTGGGTGGAACGCAATGACGATGTGGACAAAAGTGCCCATGCGAGTTGTTCGACTAAGGAAAGCTTGTAGCAACCTTAAGCCTACAGTAATGGCAGCATCAACCTCAATATTACACTTTGACCTTGTGGAATTGTTTGATACACAATGGAGGTTGACAATCGGTGTGTCATCTCCCCAGGAGTCCTGTGTTGTCCTGAGCTCCAGCTGTTGAGCCTTGGGAAAGGACGCTGCTTGTGGGGAGGTAGCCCAGCCTGTCACATCGGTAGCCTGATATTCCCGCTCTATTTTGCCAACTGAGAATCTCCTCTTCCCTTTTAGGATAACTCCCCAGTGTCAGAGATTGTCATACAATCAGACGTATCAAATTGCCCCCCCAGCACCCTGCTAAGGATCTAAAGCCACAGGAAGCGGATCTACCAGTAACGGCACTGCACACAGGTGCCACGTATGGAGCTGTGCTGTGGCACTTACCAATTAGGCTACCCAAACAAGACTGTTTTGCGCAGTGTTTGTCTTTTACAGAATAAAGGAAACACTGGCTACCTCCTGACAGTAGCTGAAAAGCTAAAAATAAATCCACATGTAATCTACACTGAGCACAGTAATTTGATTTCTATAGTTAGATTTTTTTCCTAACCAAATGGCAAACTTGTCAGTTTTGCACTGGAGAAAAAGGTCCCTGGGCTTGTGTATCAGTAAGCCCAGTTAATCAGAGCGATGGGGTGGGGAATTCAAAGCAACGCAAAGGAAGGAGCTAACATTTACACATTACCCTGCGACTCATAATGAATATTCTGTTTTGCTTGGCGTTTCACATAACCTGGTACCTCCCCTGTGGCCTATCCTGGCTGCTTTGTGTCAGTGCTAGTCTACCTCTCCTTACCTTAATGGCAGGAATGAACTATTATCCTAACAAATCCAGTGTCTCTATGTTGCCAACCTTTCCACTCTTTTGAAGTAGATATCCAAGTTTCTTCAAAATCCACTAACACTAGTGTGGAGGGTTTGATTGAACAGATATAACTGGAACCCTGATCTGCACTGTTGTGTCTTGAATAACAACCTTCGATATTATTGTAGATGATTCGCTTTGCAGTGCTTAGCCTGCCACCCGTATGCTACTTGCATCCTGGCTGTCCTGGCACTCATACAGACATGCCCCCTCCTTATTTGTATATTTTATTTAACTAAGCAAGTCAGTTAAGAACAAATTCTTATTTACAATGATTTCCAAACCTGGATGATGCTGGGCCAATTGTGTGCTACCCTATGGGACTCTCAATCACGGCTGGTTGAGATACAGCCTGGATTCGAACCAGGGTGTCTGTAGTGACTCCTCTAGAACCGAGATGCATTGCCTTAGACGACTGCGCCACTCGGGAGCTGACTATTGTTTTCCCCGGTGGCAGTAGCATACACAGGTGCTTGGCAGCTCTCCACAGGTGGATCCTGTCCTGTGCCCTGCTCTGAGAACATGACCCGGGCTGTCACCAGGGAGCCGGAGGCAAAGGGAAACCTGAGCTCGACCTTGAGCTTAACTCTCTTGGCTGCTGCTTGGCCAGCACATCTGACCCAGGGGAGAGGGGCACCATTTGAAGGGGCTGCACTGGAATAAAGAAGCCCTACTGTTGAGTGTGACTTGTGTGTTAAAGGGATGGAGCTGGTGAGCTTGCTGGAGTGAAGCGCTACTCTGGCCTGCACTTCTGCTGAGGGGCTGTTAAATATTGTATGGAATACTGATAGTGTGGCTTCAAGTTATAAAAAATAAAAAAATCTATCCAAAATCCAACCCTTCTACTGAATTTTATTTTGATCTCGCTGTATCTGTGGAATGACAGTTCTTCTTTTGAAATGAACTCTATGACAAAGTGGTTGAATGTTAGTCTCTTTCCCCTCATGCGACGCTAATGGTAACCACCCACACACACAGACTTGTTTAAGTTAGCCTGGAGAGCCTCTGTCTTCGTCATCTCCCCCCTGGCCTCCATACATCTTTAATAAAGTAACGTGGCACTGGGCTTCAGCCCATACACTGGGTCCATTTACTTAAGCAGCTATGGTTGACAGACGGAACACCTCAACACTAACGGCAGTCGCCAAGCTATTTCACACACTGGTTTGTTTATAGTCTGTGTATATGCCCAATGTTTCTCTTCATGCCAAGAAAGACCTGTCACATGTATTTTAGGACAAAATATGTCTGTGAAATGGGTTTTGACAGTCTGTAAGGTCTCGTTATTTTCTAGGCTAAAATGTGGCCAAAGCAGGTTTTGACGTGAAGGGAGAAGCATTCGACTGTTAAACAGGGTGTGAATGAATGACTCAGTGGTGTCATAATTCTCATGGAGATACAGTGAGGGGGAAAAAGTATCTGATCCCCTGCTGATTTTGTACGTTTGTCCACTGACAAAAATGATCAGTCTATAATTTTAATGGTAGGTTTATTTTAACAGTGAGACAGAATAACAACAAAAAAATCCTGAAAAATGCATGTCAAAAATGTTATAAATTGATTTGCATTTTAATGAGGGAAATAAGTATTTGACCCCCTCTCAATCAGAAAGATTTCTGGCTCCCAGGTGTCTTTTATACAGGTAACGAGCTGAGATTAGGAGCACACTCTTTAAGGGAGTGCTCCTAATCTCAGTTTGTAACCTGTATAAAAGACACCTGTCCACAGAAGCAATCAATCAATCAGATTCCAAACTCTCCACCATGGCCAAGACCAAAGAGCTCTCCAAGGATGTCAGGGACAAGATTGTAGACCTATACAAAGCGAATAAACTCTAAAAGACCTAGTAATATTTTACATCAATAGCAGTCAATATTAATCGTCACCTTAATTCGGTCTCATCTGAAAGTTGTAAATTCTTGGTTATCTTCACGAAACCTGGCTAACAAGTTGAATCAGTAATACAAAATTGGGTTTAATTATTTATTTACTAAATACCTAACTAATCACACAGAATTACACATACACATAATTAATCAAAACTTGATTACAAAGTACGTCATGAAGGAAATCGTCCCTAGCGGGCGGAACAGATATGACAGCTTGTTACACAAAAGAAAAGGGGCTGGGTTTGAGCGGGAAGAGAGTAACAAAGGAAGAAGCTGTGCTATCGTAAATACAGTATCTTATGCATTCTAATTTACCGCCCATTTGGAAAAGGAAAATGCAATAAATATTTACTCTGAGCTGTGCTTCAGTAGGTTGGTGGTAGATGGAAGGCCGTGTTGCCAAACCGAGTCCTTTGTCCTTTGAAGAATGTCTCTGGTGGTCAATTGGATGCGTTGTAGTAACGTCAGTGTGTGATAGACGGAATACTCTTGTCTGTTCCTTCCTAACCCTCGTTTGCAGCTGCTGTTGCTAACTCAACGGCTAGGAGGTACCACTTCTGTAGTGAATAAGAGTTTAAAGTTCATAACATTTGCAACCAAAGCTCACGCTGATGTTGGCTTCGTTCTGTAGTTATTAGCTGATCCATTCTGACATCGGACCTTCGTCCTCACATCCTCGGAACAGGAGGTCATATTGTCGTCATATATTGTCAAATAGTGGAGCGAGAAGGGTGTGTCTGAAAAGTTTTATAACCCATGACTCTTCACAGGGGCGGGCCACTGATTGAGCAGAGCCCTAACCTTATGAAAACCCAATTCTCACATTTTAGAAGCTAAAATCACATTTCATCCCATCACGAATGATTTCATATTCAAACATTTTAAATTGAACAACAATTCCATGTGAATCCGATAACTCTGATGTGTAGACTTTCCACTGTAGAGTTTGTCATCTTATCATTGATGAGAATGTCTCAAATGACAACCGAACTGACATCATATTCATGAAGTATCACTGCATATGTTCAATTGGTCCGATTACCAGAATATAGTTAATTTCCCCCCACCTTCTGATGTTAACCAAGGGGTTTGCAAATGTAACATCAGTAGGGTAGAGAAAGGAAAAAGGGGGAGAGGTATTTATGACTGTCATAAACCTACCCTCAGGCGAACGTCATGACACCGGTGATGTCTGGTGAGGACCTGCCTTACAACAGGCTTACAAGCCCTCAGTCCAGCCTCTCAAACGCGTATTGCGGACAGTCTGAGCACTGATGGAGGGATTGTGCGTTCCTGGTGTAACTCGGGCAGTTGTTGTACCGGATGTACCGATCCTGTGCTGGTGTTGTTACACATGGTCTGCCACTGCAAGGACGATCAGCTGTTCCTCCTGTCTCCCTGTAGCACAGTCTTAGGGGTCTCACAGTACGGACATTGCAATTTATTGCCCTGGCCACATCTGCAGTCCTCATGTCTTCTTGCAGCATGCCTAAGGCATGTTCACGCAGATGCGCAGGGGCCCTGTGCATCTTTATTTGGTGTTTTTCAGAGTCAGTAGAAAGGCCTCTTTAGTGTCCTAAGTTTTCTTTAACTGTGACCTTAATTGCCTACTGTCTGTAAGCTGTTAGTGTCTTAACGACCGTTTCCTCGCCCCTGCCTGGTCTCAAACCTAAATGTTACTTAAATACCTAAATGTTTCAAGCAGACCACCATAGTCCTTGTGCCCAAGAACAACAAGGTAACCTGTCTAAATGACTATCGACCCGTAGCACTCACATCTGTAGCCATAAAATGTTTTGAAAGGCTGGTCATGGCTCACATCAACACCATCATCCCAGACACCCTGGACCCACTCCAATTCGCATACCACCCTAACAAAGCCACAGATGACGCCATTGCACTCAACACAGCACTTTCACACCTGGACACAAGTAATGCCTAAGTGAGAATGCTGTAAACTAACTACAGCTCAGCGTTCAACACCACAATGCCTGCTAAGTTCATCACTAAGCTAAGGACCCTAGGATTAAACCCCTCCCTCTGCAACTGGATGCTGGACTTCCTGATGGGCTGCCTCCAGATGGTGAGGGTAGGCAACACCACATCCCCCACACTGACACTCATCACTGAGGCCCCTCAGGGGTGTGTGGTCAGTCCCATCCTGTTCACCCATGACTGCTTGACTGTGCATGACTCCAACACCATCATTACGTTTGCTGATGACACAACAGTGCTAGGCCTGATCAACAACAATGGCAGTGAGGTGACAGGACAACAACCTCTCACTCAACATCAGCAAGCCAAAGGAGCTGATCGAGGACTACAGGAAACTGAGGGCTGACTTCAAGTTCCTAGGCGTCCACGTCACGAATAACCTATCATGGTCCAAACACATCAACAGTCGTGAAAAGGGCACGACAACCCCTTTTCCCCCTCAGGAGGCTGAAAGGCTTTGGCCCTCACATCCTCAAAGTTATACAGTTGCACCATTGAGAGCATCTTGGCTGGTTGCATCACCACTTGGTATGGCAACTGCTTGGCATCCGACCGCAAGTCGCTACATAGGATAGTGCGTATGGCCGAGTACATCACTAAGGCCGAGCTCCCTGCCATTCAGGACTTCCATACCAGGTGGTGTCAGAGGAAAGTCCTATAAATTGTCAGACTCCAGCCACCCAAGTCATAGACGGGTCCCTCTGCTACTGCATGGCAAGCGGTACCGGAGCGCCTAGTCTGGGACCAAAAGGCTCATGAACAGCTTCTACCCCCAAACCATAAGACTGCGGAACAGTTAATCAAATGGCTACCTGAGCTATTTGCGTTGACCACCTTTTTGCACTGACATGCTTGCATTGGCTCTATGCACACTCACTGGACACACACTGACACTCCAACACACACACGCATACATATTGAAGCCACGCTTAGATGCACTTTCAAACTCGTACCATACGCTGCTTCTACTGTTTATTTATCCTCATTGTCTAGTCACGTATAACCTCAACGACCTGGTACCCCTGCACATGGACTTGGTACCGGTAATCCTTGTATATAGCCTCCTTATTGTGTTTCTATTTGCAATGGAAAAATAACTTTTTAACTGTCGCTAACGGGGATCCAAATATAAAGTTCATTGAGAGGAAATATTGCTGCCATTTCAGACCATATTAGAACTCCGACAGATTATCAACCAGTAAAGCCTGCTGTGATGGAGTTTTTGGTTGTTGTTAGCCAGGATTTTCCTTGCATGGTGGTGGAACCCTTCAGGGCAAGCTCAGTGGGGGTGAGGGTTAGGGGACCTGGTCCATTGACCGACAGAGCTCAGACTTAAACCTATACTGTCCCCTGCGCTCGTTTGGTACAGTTTCTAATTTTAAGCACAGATGCAGACTGACAGTGGGCCAGGAGAAGTTCGAATGGGCTCTGATTGCACACTGGGTCCAGTGAATGGAGGTAATTGACCACTAGCAGTGCCAGTGGTCCTGCCCCTCCACCCCACGACTCTGACTCTGTCCCTCCCTTTGGTCTGTCTCCCGCCCAGGCCTGCAGGGCAGTGTGCTGAGTGGGGAAATTCAACTTTTTGGTCCACTGGCAGGTAGATGGAAAAAAATATACCAGTCACTAGTGAAAAGTTAAACAGTTCTACAACTGAACAACAAAATGCTGAGTGATACGGCTTATTATTATTATTATTATTAGTTCAGGGCTCTAACGCTGACATTTTTTTCAAGGAGTACGGAAGTTGATGTTTACAATTATTTAAGTGTTTTAATTATAATAAATTACAAAGTTTAATGAATTAAAGGTTTTTGGACTGTTCCATGCTCAGTTAAGCACAATTTACCCCAAAATATTTGAGTATTTAGCTGTCCCTTTTTAAGTGGCAGGCCATTATCGTGGTAACTGCACTCCGTGTCTATCAGTGATGTCTGTTCTACTAGCGGTCTTTTGAAGCAAATTTCAAACTAATATTGAAAAACAACCTAGCGTATGACTAGCCAAGTAACACTAGGACAAAGTCACAGTTTTTAGTAACCTATCAGCTCAAATCAACCAACTTCTACAATTATGCGTTGGATCGAAAATAAATAAATCATGTTCCCGAAAATTGTGACCACCCGCCAATGTGGCCGGTGAAATAGAAATTCTTACCCGCCAATGCCAAAATCTACCCGTATGTGGCGGGTGTTAATAACGCACCCTAGCAGTGTGACCGAGCCATCAGCCCTGTGATTAGGCTGGCAGATTACTGCACTTTAATTGCCCTCTGTCTATATATTGTCTTTGCTTCTCTCTCCTCTCTAGTTTTTCCCCGTCCCGTCTTTTAACATTTCGGTTCCTCTTCTTAATTTCCCTTTTCCATTAATAGAGGTCCTTTAGAATCTAAATTGTGTGGTTGGGGAATGGGGACAACCAGCAAAGTCTCTTCTCGTGCCTGATGATGATTGGTCACCATGGCAACTGCCCGCAAGGTTTCGTTCGGGTAGATGTTGAAATCTGTCTGAAAAATTGGGTTATCAGTCACCATGATCTATCCCCCAGTAGGAATAATCAGATTTCTCCATCTCTGTATGTCGGTCATTACAGGAAGTGATTGATTGGTGATCCTTAGCTAATGTCTTTAGTCTTATGAATTGTGCTGGGCTGAACGGGAGGGTAAAGGAGAGACGTATACAGTAGGCAGAAGACTGGCTGGGGCATAGATTGGCGACTGTCTGGGAAAGGCCTATTACAGCGGCACTGATTGTCTGCACTGGAGTCTCAACTCTGTGTCCCCAACAGTCCTGGCACTGACCCTCTACTGTCTGCTTCTCTCAAACTCTCATTATCAACTCAGCTGACAGACTGTTTTAGTCTCTTCTTATTCTTCCTCTATGAAAATGAGGCTATATTAGATTACAATTGACATGTGAGCAGCATACCCTGTGTTGAAAGACATCATGGACAGGACATTAGTGTATATGACTCATGGTTTGTGATTGACATGTTGGGAAATGTAATTTGTGTGATCTTTTTATGAGAAAGGTGATCTCAGTGTGTGTGTGTGTGTGTGTGTGTGTGTGTGCCCTGATTTAGAGGGCGGTCTGTGTGAGAGGTCTGTGTTATTCCACCATCACTGACTGACTCATCCAGGGCTCACAGCTTCAGACAAAGTGTCTCTGTTGCTGTGACTCCAGAGCAATGAAATGTGTATGCCATCACTCACGCAGCTTGTGTGTGTGTGTGTGTGTGTGTGAGAGAGGGCTGGGCGATATGAACAAGAATCCATATTGCAATAAGTTGCCTGAATTGATGCGATAATGATAAATATACAGAACAAAAATATAAACGCAACATGCAACAATTTTAAAATATTTTACTGAGTTATAGTTCATATAAGGAAATCAGTCAATTGAATATTGAATTAGGCCCTAATCTATGAATTTCATATGCCTTGTAATACAGATATGCATCTGTTGGTCACAGATACCTTACAAAAAAGGTGTGGATTAGAAAACCAGTCAGTATCTGGTGTGACCACCATTTGCCTCATGCAGCATGGCATATTTCCTTCACATAGAGTTGATCAGGCTGTTGATTGTGGCCTGTGGAATGTTATCCCATTCCTCTTCAATGGCTTTGCAAAGTTGCTGGATGTCGGAGGGAACTGAAACACAATGTTTGCGTCGGTCGAGAGCATCCCAAAAATGCTCAATTAAGGAAATGTCTGAGTATGCAAGCCATGGAAGAACTGGCCATCTTCATAGTATCTCGGTAAAATGCAATCGTGTTGGTTGTCTGTAACTTATGCCTGCCCATACCATAACCCCACCCCCACCATCGGGCACTCTGTTCACAACGTTGACATCGGCCCACCGCTCGCCCAAAGGGGTCCTAAAATTCTAAACCAAATAGTTAAATTTGACCATCCTAAAACAATTCCATATGTTAGCTTAGTACCCACCCCCAAAGGCTTCGACTTTTAGAGGTTAAGTGCAGTCGGATGTAAGGTGGATGATTTGTCTTCTCTGTCAAAAAATTTGATTCTCCACCCATGTGACTCGTCATATTCCAGCATGATCCAGAAGCTTGCGAGATCCATCGACTTCACTCTTATTCTTTTATTTTTCTACATGTCTTTTTCTCTCCACAAGCCGCTGTGGCTATTTACTCTCTTGCCCTGTGTTGTCTTAAACTCATTTCTTTGTCTTTGGCCTTCTTTGGCCTTTCTCCTTCTGAAAAGCGAACCACTTAGCATAGTCTGACAGAGCCATTGAGCTAATTTTAACATGGTGGGAGAAATAATGGATTCTTCAGAGCATCTCCAGTGAGATCTGTCAGTAGTGTAGGCAGGCTGATTGGCTGTGAGTAGACCGTTTTATGATTCATTTTTTCTCAACCGCCCCTTCCATCCCTCTTCAGTAGCACAAATTATACAGAGTAAGCCAATTTATGGTGCTAGTATACTATATTTTAGAAAATTGCTATTTCAGAAATGTATTTTTGATGTAGTTTGGTTGAAATGGCACTACCCCAAGTGGGCACCCGTGGAAAATAATTGGCTTTTTGGTTTCGTATCTCAGCTTCTGTTTGAACGTGCCTATTCCATTTTTTGTATGGGGCAAAATACTTTATCTCTTATTTTACCAGGTAAATTGACTGAACACATTCTCATTTACAGCAACGACCTGGTGAATAGTTACAGGGGAGAGGGGGATTAATGAGCCAATTGTAAACTGGGGATTATTAGGTGACTTTGATGGCCAGATTGGGAATTTAGCCAGGACACCGGGATTAACACCCCTACTCTTACGATAAGTTCCATGGGATCTTTAATGACCTCAGAGAGTCGGGACACCTGTTTAACGGCCCATCCGAAAGACTGCACCCTACACAGGGCAGTGTCCCCAATCACTGCTCTGGGGCATTGGGATATTTTTTTAGACCATAGGAAAGAGTGCCTCCTACTGGCCCTCCAACACCACTTCCAGCAGCATTTGGTCTCCCATCCAGGGAGTGACCAGGACCAACCCTGCTTAGCTTCAGAAGCAAGCCAGCAGTGGTATGCTGACTTGGATACTCCACATTCTTTTAGCCTCTTTCTGACAAGAACTTCTACAGGCTTTCATATCAAATGTGAGGTGAAAGCCTGGTGGAGTCTATAGTAACCTTAATCTTCTGGGTCAGGGCATCCATCCTCAGCCCCACTACAGATTTCCCCCTGGCTGTGTCCAACTTTAGCTCTGCCACATTGAAGGAAATGTGGGATCCCACCTCAAATCCTTGAAAGCATGTGGAATATTGCCTCATCTCCTCCAATATACAGTATACTTGGCTGATCTGGTTTTAGTTGAGATTTGTTATATTTTGCTTTGCCCCCCATCCACTTATAGCTTGCTGTTGACTCAGTACTATGGAAAGAGATTTGAGTGGTAGGCTCTGTTGACTTCTCTGCCCTCTGGTAAGAGCAGCAAAGCTGAAGAGCTCATCAAAGCTCCCATCTAAGCTGCCTTCTATTTTCAGCCTACACTTTCAAATCAGTTGGTTTTCTGTCTGGAAAAATGCATTTCAGATTATGTGTGAGAGAGCTTGTGAGGGACAGTGTGACAGAAGCATGCTGGCAGTTATCATCAGGGCAAGTGTTCATCTTGCTCTGGCTCTACACAATGAGTGCTCATCTACCCCACATATAATTGTTCCCCACAATGAAATTGGGGAGGGGACTGTGGATCTGTCTCCGTTTGTATGTTAGTCACACGATATCTACGACAGCACTGGGACGATTTTGACAACTTGGGTGAATGATGCGTCTTGCCTTAGAGATCTGGCATATACAAAATTACACTGATTGGCGGGAGCTAAAGTCATTATTATCCAATGTGACTTAGTCATGCACGCATACATTTAACATATGGGTGGTCCCGGGAATCGAACCCACTACCCTGGCATTACAAGCTCCATGCTCTACCAACTGGGTTACAAAGGACCAGTTAATCACATGCTGCATAATTCGTGTTGGACAACATGTTCACTGTTGCCTTGTTAGATTTGGAACTGGAACAGACTTGGCAATGTTCACTAAGAAGACAGAGCAGCACAGAGAGAGAGGCGTGTTCACAAAATCACTGGACATTCATCACAGTAAGGAGGACATCCACTGCTTGTGATCCTGTTTCACCAGATTGTTGTCCCATTCTCTTCTGGCTCATTTCACCTCTACTCTACCATTCAGACATTGGTCACACAGTGATTACACGCTGTCATATACTCCCCTACTGCGACAGGACAGGGAGATGACGTTGGCTGTCTGAGCACAGCGTTGTCTGCAGTTGGCATGTCAATCAGTGTAATTTATTTTCCCTTTCTTAGTGCACCCTCGGTGTGCAATAATATTAGACATCCTGGTGCACTGTGAGTGTTCAAATGTCTGCCAGTGAATTGCTGAAAATTGCCCTAGTGTTCCATTTAGGGTTTTACATAAGTAGGCTGTAGTACGGCAATTGAATCTCATTCACATTGGAAATAAAATAGAACTGAGTTATACTGACAATATACAGTGGGGAGTTTGATGGGTCTCCTTTTAATACTTATGCTCCCATCAACTCTCCCTTTACGTGTTATTACTTCATTTATGTTCTCCCTAGTGCTCTCCATCACTCTTTAACAGGATTCTTCCTGCGCTCTCTTTCACTAATTCCTATTTCTTCAGTTTTCCTCTCACTCTGTGTGTACTAGAACTGCAGAAAGATTCAGTTAACACCACTGGGTCGTTCCACCATCAAAAAGCACAAGACAGAGTATTTTGACACCCACTATATAAATATGTTTCTGTAGTTAGAAACTGGTTGGCATTCCTGACAAAGTTTTTGTTTAAATAACATTTTATCGCTGAGAAATTAAGCTTATTGATTGCACCCAAATTGGCACCCACGGACACCCCATGCAAACTCAGCCCAACCGGTATACAGTATCAGTTTTCTGTAACAAATAGTAGAAAGCTGTAATGTATTCCCTGTGAATCTGGTGACTGTCTGTCTGTCCCCCCCCCCCCCTCCCTTGCAGAGAAATTAGTAATTGAAGTCGCTTGCATTATTTACCTTAAATTAATGGGGCAAAAAAGTATTTAGTCAGCCACCAATTGTGCAAGTTCTCCTACTTAAAATGATGAGAGAGGCCTGTAATTTTCATCAAAGGTACACTTCAACTATGATGGACAAAATGAGAAAAAAAATCCAGAAAATCACACTGTAGGATTTTTTATGAATTTATTTGCAAATTATGGTGGAAAATGAAGATGCCAATCTTACCTGTTTCTAACTACATAAACTATTTCAATCTGAGATTGTGGGTGTCTTGGCTTGCTGAAATGACATCACTGGAGTCGTTCCATATGTCATCCCTTTTCCTATATTGTCAGTGAACAATGTTTTTAAAGGGCTCCATTATCAAATGTTGGCTGTGTGCCTCACTGTGTCCATAGCAACAGAGCCGCTGGTTTCTCCTTTGTTGGAGTTTGTTGTCCTCCTCAGACTTCTTTTGATGATGGAAGGATAGTGGATATCATTTATCGAGTTGAAGTCAGGGAAATAAGTTAGTGGTGGTAGTAGTAGCTTACAACTGCTTCCTGTGAAGAAGACTGACACTCCTCTCTGTCTTCCCCAGGTGTGATTGACAGCTGTCAGACCTAAGTTACGATGGATGAGCTCCAGGATGTGCAGCTGACTGAGATCAAGCCCCTGCTCACAAATAAGGTGAGTGGATAGAAAGATCACACAAATGTAAATTTTAGTCATTTAGCAGATGCTCTTAGCCAGAGCGACTTACTTAGTGAGTGCATACATTTTCATACCGGTCCCCCATGTGAATCGAACCCATAACCCTGGCATGGCAAGTACCATGCTCTACCAAGTGAGAGAGATGCGCGCGTGTGTGCGCGCACACACACACTTAACACTAAAACCCATATACCCCTTTCAGTATGTAAGTACCCGCTAGAGAAAGTTGTCAGCTGTCTTCATTAGCATACGCATCAGATTCATCTATTGTGATCAACCTAAATAAATACCATCGGAAAAAATGAGTTGTTTGAATGTATTTTGTTTTATAATGAATAATGATATATATTTAATTAAGGACATAAAATGCATGTAAGTATATGTTTTATTCCACAAAGAAATAGGCTACTGCAACATGTAGACCTTGCATTTCTTAGTTTCTCTTACATTAAAAACATTAGTGTAATACATTTAATTTAATTTGTATATTCGATTAGTACTTGAGTTACAGTAAGTAATAGTCTTGTTACAGCGAAACGAAGTAGAAACGAAAGAGGTTATAAGCAAGGGGCGCAGGTCAAATTATTTGTCGTAAAGGTAGGCCTTAACACCAACATTTGATAAATAGCCTAGTGCATAAACAATCGTGTTGCATGGTATTCTGAAACTTTTGAACGGTTTGGTACTAGAATTTTTGTTACTTTTGGTACTTCTGTGCAGCCGATTTCCCCCTTATAGGGTGAGCACTCTGGTCTGCGTGGGCTGCATCACTCATGCTGCACAGAAGTTGACACACTTGAATAATGCGACACGTAATGTAGAATTGAAACCGTTAGTTACTATTCACAAAACAATTTCCTAACAGGCTAGAACACTTTACAATGCAAGAAAGATACCAGTAGCTTCTAGCTTTGTAGGTTAACTTTTCTTGCTAACTTACAGCTGAAGCTAACCTCAATTCACTACCCCATTTGAAGAGTAGTAGGATGGTCCCACTTAGTCGCTTTTCTACATATTTGACTTAAGACAGCTAATCAGCCGTACCAGTGATTGTCCAAGAGAGGAGTTTTCTCCACCTTGTGTCGAAAGTCAGATTTTCAACCACTACACTCGCAGCTGCAGCCTGGCGATGTTCTGGTCTGGGAGGTGAGTTGATTTTCTTCCTCTCATGTTGAGGATCAAAGTTCCAACCATTTAAAATGTAGGCTCCCGCCTCACATTTTTCTGGTCTAATATTAATTTCTGTTCCAACCCTTTTATGCACGCTGGCTGTTCCATCAGTCTGACATGCTCTCTGACCTCACTCGGGGCATGGCTACTTACTGTGCACAGTTTATAGAAGGCAAATGCTCTTATGGCTCCTAAAATCACATTCCTCAAAAATAATTTATTGTTTTATATTTCATATACAACGTTAGGGATGGAAAGGGAACATACTTTCCAAGGTACAGTATTTCCTTTATAATGACATCACAAAATGAAAACCAATATGATATTTGTTTTCTGTAGATCATCTCTGACCATTCCCCACGTTCTTATGTTATAAATATTGTTCCAGTATTCGCTTTAGAAACTGTTAGCGTTTCGGTGGAAAGACTGTCTGTTAACAAAGACATTCCTTTGATTAATACTGGAGTGGAAAATAGTCTTCTTCTTTAATTTATGACAGGCTGTGAGCTGTCAACCCCCACCAGTTCGCTCCCTCCCATTTTCTGTGGGTGAGAGGTTTGGTTGCGGTCAACCATTGTCAAGCTGATCTGACCCATTGGCTCCTCACAGGACAGTCATGACAGGACACTTTAACGCCTGGGTACCAACGCCTTACGGGGCATTTGTCTTGGACCCTTAAGGTAGTAATAGGTGTGTGGGGGGGAACTGGTAAATAACCTCAATACTTTTCTGCTTGTGATTTTAAACAATTCTGACAACTTAAGCAATGTAAAATACAAATATTTAGGTAAAGTAAGGGAAGGAGCTGAGTGGCCTTTGGTGGTTCTAGTGTTAACTACCACTTTCACACTCCTTTACTCCCACATAGGTTCACCTTTCACTAGCCTCGCTTGATCATTTAGCCATTGCAAGAACTACATCTAAACAGAGGATCCACGCACTGCTCTGTCAATCTCCACATCTACATGTTATCAGTCTGCTGACATAACCCATACTGCTTCTGCGCTGGTAACCTTTGGAAACCAGGCTGGAGGAGATGATATGAGCGGCTGAGCCAAAGTGTAATGATGTTGGATTTACATTTGCTCAAGGGCACATCGACCGAGTTTTCATCGAGTCGGCTCGGGGATTCGAACCAGCAAACGTTTTGGTTAATGGCCCAACGCTCTTAACCGCTAGGCTACCTGCCGCACTAGAAGTAATGGTAGATTAGATGAGACTGTATTGGTAGTTAGCAGGTACTTGGAGCTGATAAAAGATTGACATTGTCAGGAAGAGGGCTTGCATAGTGGGCTATATTTGATCTCACAGTGAATCAACCATAAGTTTTAAAACAGTATCTCACTTTGCTCACTACACTATGATGGGTGGCTGAGGCACTTGAACCACTCTGCAAGCTTAAACCCCTTGACCCTGCCTTGTTAGATATGGCCTGACTAACTGTAGTGGGGAATGTGACCGTGAGTGAGAGCATGTTTGTTCTGACTGTGTAATAAGGGTCTGCAGTAATGATCCTGTATTAGCTCTGCGACATCTGCTCAGTGTCTCCACTCTCCTCTCCAGCAGTACATCACTGTTAATGATGAGGGTGGGTGGAGGGCTCAGTATGAGGACAGTAATGACACAAACAACACAGGGTGAAACACACACACACAGAGAGAGAGGCAGGACCTGGCATCAGCCAATAGGTAATCTACTCCACACAGTGATCTGAGACGGCTCGTGGTCCCCTCAGCCTCCTAGTGAAGGCTGTGGCTCTACAGGCTCTTCAGAAGGCCTTGGAGCAGAATGGAGTACTGAGGGATAATGAATGAGGAGAGAAGAGGAGCTTTTTACCCTCATGTGCTTATTACTCTGCTCTCTTTTTCTCACTCTCTAGATTAGAAGGTTAAGAGATCTGGCACTCGTTTATGACTTAAACTCATCAACAAATTTTCTTCTCTCTGCAGAATGGGCGGAACTTCCAGGACTTTGACTGTCAGGTGAGTCAAACATCTCTTAGATGTATGAAATTTGCCTAACATATCATGGAATGGCTGGGCACATTTGGGTCCAGCCCAAATCAGACTGCTCTCTCTGGATCTAGGGCCTATTGGCCAGGAGTGTGTTGTCTGCGTTCGGCTGGTCAGTCTGTGAGATTGTTGCAGCTTTGATGCTGTGCTAATTACTCTTGAGTCTTTGGAGAAAGCAAAGTTGTTGTTTTGTGGTTTCTGGGTGGCAATCTGACCAACACCATCATGGTAAGTGATAATGGTTGTGTTTTCAAAGGCAGCCTAATTCTGATCTTTTTTCACAATTGAAAATATCAGAATTGCGCTGCCTGTGTAAACACAGCTATTGTAATGTGCATCTATCTAGCTGATAGTTAGCTTTGTTTCCTTCTCCTTATGATACATGGTTGACTTATTTCCACGCACACACACTCTCCTCTCATGCGACCTTGTAAGACACTTCTCTGATTGGTGATTGATTGGCCAAGCAATACTTGTGGCAGATTTGACAGGGGCGCTGTATGTTGTTAGCTCAGCCACTTGTGTCCGCTGGGTTGGTGTGCTGTAGATTGCTGTTATTAGACAGTGGATGTATTCACTGAATCCTAAGAACCCAGAGGCTTTGCAGTGTAATACAGCCAACCTAGCCGCCTACAGGGGCCTTGAGAGAAGCCTTGCTGGATCTCATTTCGTTAATGACTCTCCTCTCCCAGTCCTTCAGTGCTATTCGGCTTCCTAAATTAACATCCTGCGCCTCAGCTGGCTTCTGAAGCACCATTTATTTCGAAGTCTACCTCGTCTTCACGATTTCCGAGACGAATAGACCCAGGCATTAATGGAACAGAAAATAAACAGCCTTGCAAGTTGCCAATCCCATCAAGGGCTGGAGCTAAATATAGCAGCAGGTAGGGAGCTACGTTGAATCTTGAGTGTGCTCAATAGAGCATTCTCTGTTACCTACTTCTCGTCTCACCAGCAGAGAGCAAGGACGTCATGGCAACGCATGCCCTATGGATGAGGGGTGACGAGGGCTGTTGCAGTGACCGTATTACCGCCACACTGGCAGTCACAAGTCATGAAGGCAATCAAATTCCACATGACCGTTTAGTCACAATACGGCAACTGCACCGCAGGGCTCTCCAGAGGGTGGTGCGGTCTGCACAATGCGTCACCGGGGGCAAACTACCTGCCCTCCAGGACACCTACAACACCCGATGTCACAGGAAGTGGGGTGAACACTACCTGTTCACCCCACTTCCATCCAGAAGGCGAGGTCAGTACAGGTGCATCAGAGCTGGGACAGAGAGATTGAAAAACAGCTTCTATCTCAAGGCCATCAGATATTTCAACAGCCACTACCTGCACAGAGAGGCTGCTGCCTACATACAGACTTGATATCATTGGCCGCTTTAATAAATGGAACACCAGTCACTTTAATAATACCACTTTAATAATGTTTACATATCTTGCATTACTCATCTCGTATGTATGCACTGTATACTGTATCCTTCACTATCTATTCTTTACTATCTATTGCATCTTAGCCGCTCTGTCACTGCTCATCCATATATTTTATACTTCTCATCCCGTTCCTTTATTAGATTGTGTGTATTAGGTCTTGTTGTGGAATTGTTAAATACTGCTGCACTGTCGGATATAGAAGCATAAGCATTTCGCTACACTCGCAATAACATCTGCTAACCATGTGTATGTGACCAATAAAATTGGATTTGATTTGACAGTAATTAGGTTTCTCCAAGCTCTGATGCTGGTCATTAGTAGCCTACCAAACTTGCTAACTTCCTGGTGCTCAGCACTTTTTTGTCCCTCTAATCACTCTGACATCAATGCAAATGTGTTCGAAAATCTCATCAAATAGCCCATGAGCTCATGTTGCTCTACATTTCTATAGGCTATACAATTGCGTGAGAAAACCAACTGATGGCCGCTAATAGAAAGACGAGGTTCCCATCAACTTTCTACAGGCTAGATCTACTATATTTATTTTTCAACTTTCCCAATATTAAGCACAATGCTTATATTTTACAACAGAAGTAAAGCCTACCTGGCTGGCATGAAAATGAACCATGTGGAAAGTGTCCTCCATTCGCTATTTAATTGCATAGATTACATGTTTTTTTTCTCCCAGCTGCCCCTGTTTCCATACAGGTGCATGATAATGGTCCATTCTAAATCAAAACAAATGTCATACATATATTATTTAGTATAGAGTACCAGTCAAAAGTTTGGACACCTAGTCATTGCAGGGTTATTCATTATTTTTTACTATTTTCTAAATTGTAGAATAATAGTGAAGACAACAAAACTATGAAATAACACATATGGAATAATGTAGTAACCCAAAAAGTGTTAAACAAATCATATAAACAAATATATTTGAGATTCTTCAAAGTAGCCACCCTTTGCCTTGATGACAGCTTTGCAAACTCTTGGCATTCTCTCAACCAGCTTCACCTGGAATGCTTTTCCAACCGTCTTGAAGAAGTTCCCACACATGCTGAGCACTTGTTGATTGCTTTTCCTTCACTCTGTGGTCCAAGTCATCCCAAACCATCTCAATTCGGTTGAGGTCGGGTGATTGTGGAGGCCAGGACATCTGATGCAGCACTCCATTACTCTCCTTCTTGGTCAAATATCCCTTACACAGCCTGGAGGTGAGTTGGGTCATTGTCCTGTTGTAAAAACAAATGATAGTCCCACTAAGCGCATACCAGATGGGATGGCGTATAGCTGCAGAATGCTGTGGTAGACATACTGGTTAAGTGTGCCTTGAATTCTAAATGAATCACTGACAGTGTCACCAGCAAAGCACCATCACACCACCACCTCCATGCTTCACGGTGGGAACCACACATGCGGAGATCATCCGTTAACCTACTTTGCGTCTCACAAAGACACAGCAGTTGGAACCAAAAATCTAAACTTTGGACTGCAGACCGGAGGACAGATTTCCACTGGTCTAATATCCATTGCTGGTGATTCTTGGGCCAAGCAAGTCTCTTATTATTATTAGTGTCCTTTTAGTATTGGTTTCTTTGCAGCAATTCGACCATGAAGGCCTGATTCACACAATCTCCTCTGAACAGTTGATGTTGAGGTTTGTCTGTTACTTGACCTCTGTGAAGCATTTATTTGGCCTGAAATCTGAGGTGCAATTAACTCCTCCTTTCCTGTGGCGGTCCTCATGAGAGCCAGTTTCATCTTAGCGCTTAATGGTTTTTGCGACAGCACTTGAAGAAATTGTCGAAGTTCTTGAGTTTTTCCGGATTGACTGACCTTCATGTCTTAAAGTAACGATGGACTGTCATTTCTCTTTGCTTATTTGAGTTGTTCTCGCCATAATATGGACTTGGTCTTTTACCAAACAGGGCTATCTTCTGTATACCACCCCTACCTTGTCACAACACAACTGATTGGCTCAAATGCATTAAGAACTATAAGAAATCCACAAACTAACTATTAACAAGTCACACCTGTTAATTGAAATGCATTCCAGGTGACTACCTCATGAAGCTGGTTGAGAGAAAGCCAAGAGTGTGCAAAGCTGTCATCAAGGCAAAGGGGGGCTACTTTGAAGAATCTCATATATATTTTGATTTGTTTAACCCTTTTTTTTGGTTACTACATGATTCCATATGTGTTATTTAATAGTTTTGTTGTCTTCACTATTATTCTACAATGTAGACAATGGTAAAAATAAAGAACCTGCAATGACTAGGTGTGTCAACTTGACTGGTACTGTAGGTAAAGACAACATTAAATCAAGAATCGTCTGATGGGTGATAATATTAGCCTACCACTTGTGAATGATGACCAGTATAAGAAACAATGCCTTTTTTTGTGCGATATGTTTTGTATCAAGGTTTGTAACTTAAGTGGCCAAATAACTTGTTAGAATTTAGCACATTAAATCTCTTTACAAGGGGTGTAGAGCCTAACTGGCAAATATTTATTTTATTTGACCTTTATTTAACCAGGTAGGCAAGTTGAGAACAAGTTCTCATTTACAATTGCGACCTGGTCAAGATAAAGGAAAGCAGTTCAACACATACAACAACACAGAGTTACACATGGAGTAAAACAAAAATACAGTCAATAAAACAGTAGAAAAATAAGTCTATATACGATGTGAGCAAATGAGGCGAGATAAGGGAGGTAAAGGCAAAAAAAGGCCATGGTGGCGAGGTAAATATAATATAGCAAGTAAAACACTGGAATGGTAGATTTGCAGTGGAAGAATGTGCAAAGTAGAAATAAAAATAATGGGGTGCAAAGGAGCTAAATAAATACAGTAGGGGAAGAGGTAGTTGTTTGGGCTAAATTATAGGTGGGCTATGTACAGGTGCAGTAATCTGAGCTGCTCTGACAGCTGGTGCTTGAAGCTAGTGAGGGAGATGCGTGTTTCCAGTTTCAGAGATTTTTGTAGTACGTTCCAGTCATTGGCAGCAGAGAACTGGAAGGAGAGGTGGCCAAATGAAGAATTGGATTTGGCGGTGACCAGAGAGATATACCTGCTGGAGCGTGTGCTACAGGTGGATGCTGCTATGGTGCCCAGCGAGCTGAGATAAGGGGGGACTTTACCTAGCAGGGTCTTGTAGATGACATGGAGCCAGTGGGTTTGGCGACAAGAAAGAAGCGAGGGCTAGCCAACGAGAGCGTACAGGTCGCAGTGGTGGGTAGTATATGGGGCTTTGGTGACAAAACGGATGGCACTGTGATGGACTGCATCCAATTTATTGAGCAGGGTATTGGAGGGTATTTTGTAAATGACATCGCCGAAGTCTATGATCGTTAGGATGGTCAGTTTTACGAGGGTATGTTTGGCAGCATGAGTGAAGGATGTTTGTTGCGAAATAGGAAGCCGATTCTAGATTTAACTTGGGATTGGAGATGTTTGATGTGAGTCTGGAAGGAGAGTTTACATTCTAACCAGACACCTAGGTATTTGTAGTTGTCCACATATTCTAAGTCTGAACCGTCCAGAGTAGTGATGCTGGACGGGTGGGCAGGTGCAGGCAGCGATCGGTTGAAGAGCATGTATTTAGTTTTACTTGTATTTAAGAGCAGTTGGAGGCCACGGAAGGAGTGCTGTATGGCATTGAAGCTCGTTTGGAGGTTAGATAGCACAGTGTCCAAGGACGGGCCGGAAGTATATAGAATGGTGTCGTCTGCGTAGAGGTGGATCAGGGAATCGCCCGCAGCAAGAGCAACATCATTGATATACACAGAGGAAAGAGTCGGCCCGAGGATTGAACCCTGTGGCACCCCCATAGAGACTGCCAGAGGACCGGACAGCATGCCCTCCGATTTGACACACTGAACTCTGTCTGCAAAGTAATTGGTGAACCAGGCAAGGCAGTCATCCAAAAAACCGAGGCTACTGAGTCTGCCGATAAGAATATGGTGATTGACAGAGTCGAAAGCCTTGGCAAGGTCGATGAAGACGGCTGCACAGTACTGTCTTTTATCGATGGCGGTTATGATATCGTTTAGTACCTTGAGCGTGGCTGAGGTGCACCCGTGACCGGCTCGGAAACCAGATTGCACAGCAGAGAAGGTACGGTGGGATTCGAGATGGTCAGTGACCTGTTTGTTGACTTGGCTTTCGAAGACCTTAGATAGGCAGGGCAGGATGGATATAGGTCTTTAACAGTTTGGGTCCAGGGTGTCTCCCCCTTTGAAGAGGGGGATGACTGCGGCAGCTTTCCAATCCTTGGGGATCTCAGACGATATGAAAGAGGTTGAACAGGCTGGTAATAGGGGTTGCGACAATGGCGGCGGATAGTTTCAGAAATAGAGGGTCCAGATTGTCAAGCCCAGCTGATTTGTACGGGTCCAGGTTTTGCAGCTCTTTCAGAACTTTGGGTAAAGGAGAACCTGGAGAGGCTTGGGCGAGTAGCTGCGGGGGGGGCGGAGCTGTTGGCCAAGGTTGGAGTAGCCAGGCGAAAGGCATGGCCAGCTGTTGAGAAATGCTTGTTGAGGTTTTCGATAATCGTGGATTTATCGGTGGTGACCGTGTTACCTAGCCTCAGTGCAGTGGGCAGCTGGGCCAGGTTGATTAGAAAGGCCTGCTCACAGAAGTGTTTTAGGGAGCGTTTGACAGTGATGAGGGGTGGTCGTTTGACTGCGGCTCCGTAGCGGATACAGGCAATGAGGCAGTGATCGCTGAGATCCTGGTTGAAGACAGCGGAGGTGTATTTGGAGGGCCAGTTGGTCAGGATGACGTCTATGAGGGTGCCCTTGTTTACAGATTTAGGGTTGTACCTGGTGGGTTCCTTGATGATTTGAGTGAGATTGAGGGCATCTAGCTTAGATTGTAGGACTGCCGGGGTGTTAAGCATATCCCAGTTTAGGTCACCTAACAGAACAAACTCTGAAGCTAGATGGGGGGCGATCAATTCACAAATGGTGTCCAGGGCACAGCTGGGAGCTGAGGGGGGTCTGTAGCAGGCGGCAACAGTGAGAGACTTATTTCTGGAGAGAGTAATTTTCAAAATTAGTAGTTCGAACTGTTTGGGTATGGACCTGGAAAGTATGACATTACTTTGCAGGCTATCTCTGCAGTAAACTGCAACTCCTCCCCCTTTGGCAGTTCTATCTTGACGGAAAATGTTATAGTTTGGTATGGAAATCTCAGAATTTTTGGTGGCCTTCCTGAGCCAGGATTCAGACACGGCAAGGACATCCGGGTTAGCAGAGTGTGTTAAAGCGGTGAGTAAAACAAACTTAGGGAGGAGGCTTCTGATGTTGACATGCATGAAACCAAGGCTTTTTCGATCACAGAAGTCAACAAATGAGGGTGCCTGGGGACATGCAGGGCCTGGGTTTACCTCCACATCACCCGCGGAACAGAGGAGGAGTAGAATGAGGGTGCGGCTAAAAGCTATCAAAACTGGTCGCCTAGAGCGTTGGGGACAGAGAATAAAAGGAGCAGATTTCTGGGCATGGTAGAATATATTCAGGGCATAATGCGCAGACAGGGGTATGGTGGGGTGCGGGTACAGCGGAGGTAAGCCCAGGCACTGGGTGATGATGAGAGAGATTGTATCACTGGACATGCTGGTTGTAATGGGTGAGGTCACCGCATGTGTGGGAGGTGGGACAAAGGAGGTATCAGGGGTATGAAGAGTGGAACTAGGGGCTCCATTGTAAACTAAAACAATTATAACTAACCTGAACAACAGTATACAAGGCATATTGACATTTGAGAGAGACATACAGCGAGGCATACAGTAATCACAGGTGTTGAATTGGGAGAGCTAGCTAAAACAGTAGGTGAGACAACAACAGCTAATCAGCTAGCACAACAACAGCAGGTAAAATGGCGTTGACTAGGCAGGGAGGGTCGGATTAACTACACACAGAGCCTGAGTGCGGCTGGGGCCGACAGATAAAACATAAACAAGCAGAATGGAGTACAGTGATTAATGGACAGTCCAGCATGCATCAGCTATGTAGCCAAGTGATCAGTGTCCAGGGGGCAGCGGTGGATGGGACTGGCGAGTATTATCCAGGTTTTAAAAAACTGGCTGGCTGTGCAGAAGGTAAAGCCGCTAGCAGTGGCTAACAATGACTAAATAGCTTGTAGCTAGTTAGCTGGTTAGCTTCTGGAGGTTCTTGAGTGTGTTCTAAAAATAAAAAATAATAGCGATTCCGTATCACATTGGGTGAGGCAGGTTACCGGAAGGTATAAACAAATAAAAAATCGAAAAGAGATTGAAAGTAAATATGGGTCCAGTGAGTGTTTGGGACGCGGCGATTCAGACGGTTAGCAGGCCTGTGCTAACAAGCTAACAGTTAGTAGGCCGGGGCTAAACAAGGTAGCAGTTAGCGGACCGGGGCTAAACAAGGTAGCAGTTAGCGGACCGGGGCTAAACAAGGTAGCAGTTAGCGGACCGGGGCTAAACAAGCTAGCAGTTAGCAGGCCGAATTTGCAAGCAAGGAGATAGCAAGGGCTAGAAAGTTAGCCTTTGGGGGGGCGTCGCGATGGGGTGAGTCTGTTTATGCCTCTTCATGTGGTGACATCGATAGACCGGTCGTGGGTCCGGATATTGTAGCCCAGGAGTATGCTTCGGTGGTAGCACAGGAGCTCTGGCCGGGCTAGCTTCAAGCTAAGTGGGTGGAAACGCTAGCCAGGAGTAATCATCCGGCGTTGCAGTTAGCTAGTTGTGAAGATCCAGCAGAAAATGTTCCGTTTGCGGTGGGAATCTGGGGATTAAAAAAAATAATCGGTCCGTTATGCTCTGGATAGAGTCGCGTTGTTCGAACTGGCGAGAGCTTTCCAAGCTAAAGGTTAGCTGATGACCGGTTAGCTGAAGACCGCTAGCAATGGTTTGCTGACTGATAGCTGGTACTTAGCTGGCTAGCTTCAGTTGAGGGGATCCAGATCCGAAGTAAATATAAATACTTCAGAAAAAATAGCAACATTGGGTGAGGCGGGTTGTAGGAGAGTATTTAGAAGTTGAGGTTTAGCAAAATGTTTTAAAAGATATGCGAAGAAAAATGTTTTTTTTTTTAAACGAACGATATATACGATATATACAAGGGACACGACACGACAAGACGTCCGACTGCTACGCCATCTTGGAGGGGAAACTCATTTCTCTGACTACGTTCCTCCATTGAGTAAAAAAAACTGATTCCAGGAGGACCATGAGCTGTTGCTACCGATAAGGTGTCTGATTCATCATTTTCACCTCGAATAGAATTAGGTGGACTTTTGTCAGATGTTGCTTGTTGTGAGTGCTGAGGGAATTGTATGCACTTGGCCAGATGATTCTGCATCTTTGTTGCATTCTTCAACAAATGTTTTGGCACAGTATTTGCAAACGTACCTAGCTTTTCCTTCTACATTAGCTGCAGTGAAATGTCTCCACACATCAGATAGTGCCCATGGCATTTTCCTGTAAAGATTTTTTTATTTAAATGTAATAAAAAAAAAACAATACCATTCCATGTTACCCTCCGATCCAACAGGTCCCAGACATGCTCAATGGGATTGAGGTCCGGGCTCTTCGCTGGCCATGGCAGAACACTGACATTCCTGTCTTGCAGGAAATCACGCACAGAACGAGCAGTATGGCTGGTGGCATTGTCATGTCAGGAGGAGCTGCAGGAAGGGTACCACATGAGGGAGGAGGATGTCTTCCCTGTAACGCACAGAGTTGAGATTGCCTGCAATGACAACAAGCTCAGTCCGATGATGCTGTGACACACCGCCCCAGACCATGACTGACTCTCCACCTCCAAATCGATCCCGCTCCAGAGTACAGGCCTCGGTGAAACGCTCATTCCTTCGACGATAGACATGAATCCGACCATCACCCCTGGTGAGACAAAACCGCGACTCGTCAGTGAGGAGCACTTTTTGCCAGTCTTGTCTGGTCCAGCGACGGTGGGTTTGTGCCCATAGGCGACGTTGTTGCCAGTGATGTCTGGTGAGGACTTGCCTTACAACAGGCCTACAAGCCCTCAGTCCAGCCTCTCTCAGCCTATTGCAGATAGTCTGAGCACTGATGGAGGGATTGTGCATTCCTGGTGTAACTTGGGCAGTTGTTGTTGCCATCCTGTACCTGTCCCGCAGGTGTGATGTTCTGATATACGGATCCTGTGCAGGTGTTGTTACATGTGGTCTGCCGCTGTGAGGACGATCAGCTGTCTGTCCTGTCTCCCTGTAGCGCTATCTTAGGCGTCTCACAGTGCGGACATTGCAATTTATTGACCTGGCCACATCTGCAGTCCTCATGCCTCCTTGCAGCATGCCTATGCACATTCACGCAGATGACCAGGGACCCTGGGCATCTTTCTTTTGGTGTTTTTCAGAGTCAGTAGAAAGGCCTCTTTAGTGTCCTAAGTTTTCAAAACTATGACCTTAATTGCCTACCGTCTGCAAGCTGTTAGTGTCTTAACGACTGTTCCACGGGTGCATTTTCATTAATTGTTTATGGTTCATTGAACAAGCATGAGAAACAGTGTTTAAAACCTTTACAATGAAGATCTGGGAAGTTATTTGGATTTTTACGAATTATCTTTGAAAGACCGGGTCCTGAAAAAGGTGCGTTTCTAAGTTTATAAAATATATTCACCCCACCCAGTATGTTAATCAAAACTTACCAGAAAGCTTGTAGTCCTTGGCTCAGACAGTGCTGTAGTGTGGGCTCAATAGCATCTCATTTGTGTGCAAGATCTTGAGAATCAGCTGTACATGTGATGGAATAATTCACTGTACATGCAGAGGGTTGCAATTCCATTGAATTGGGGATAGTTTAACCAAAATTTGCCACAAGACCTAGAATTGCCTTATGTGTATCCCACAAAGAAGGTTCACTGTTAAAAGCTAACGTTTTTGATGAATTTAAGCAAAATTCCTCAAATTCCAGGGCTTAACTTCCCATGGGAAAATTCCGAAGTTTACCGGATACTTTCTGACCCTTTACAACCCTTGGCCAATCCACCCTCTCCTCTTCTCATTTTCCCTCATTACACCTAAGAATATTTCCCTATATTTATAACCGTACAGAGGGGTTGGAAATAGGTTGCTGTACTCGGTCACTTAATTTGGTCTCCTATCCGTCATGGTTAGGAGGGAGAAATGGAAAGTATGAACATTGGTTTAGGATGGAATGAAGGACAGTGTTCTCGGTGTGTGTTCTGTTTGCCTTTAAAAAAAAACTCTTACCTCTTTCTCCCCACTTTTCGTGGTATCCAATTGGTAGTTCCAGTCTTGTCTCATCACTGCAACTCCAGTACGGACTCGGGAGAGGCGAAGGTTGATAGCCATGCGTCCTCCATAACACGACCTAACCAAGCCGCACTGCTTCTTGACACAATGCCCGCTTAACCCGGAAGCCAGCCAACCAATGTGTCGGAGGAAACACTGTACACCTGGTGACCATGTCAGCGTGCATGC
This sequence comes from Oncorhynchus nerka, assembly GCF_034236695.1. NCBI lineage: Eukaryota > Metazoa > Chordata > Actinopteri > Salmoniformes > Salmonidae > Oncorhynchus > Oncorhynchus nerka. The sequence goes on from NC_088402.1 coordinate 63,776,165, forward strand.
GCTTGGCCCACCACAAGGGGTCACTAGTGCGCGATGGGACAAGGACATCCCTGCCGGTCAAACGCCCCCCTAACCCGGACGACCCTGGGCCAGTTGTGCGCCGCCCTATGGGTCTCCCGGAGAGCATTAGGTTCACCTGGGCTGTCGTTAGGTGAGACCGAGTTATGGTTATGATAATGGAAACAGGCAGTGCATCACCATTCACCATTTTGTCTGTCACAAAACATAAAAAGGCATGGTTGTCATGGCAATCCCCTTACCTCTATTCTTGACACAGTAGCGATATTTTTCCAGTCCAGTGATTGAGTGGAAATTGTGTAATATTAGTGTACCTCAAAGCACCAGTGATTGGCCTCCAGAAGATGGCATCATTAGCACACGTATGAGTCTCTGACTAAACCCTAGGGAACAAGGGTATAGAATTGCAAAACCATCAGTTGATATAATTAAGTATTGCTGACAGAGCTGAATTCAACATTTCTTTGCTTTAACCATGACAGGTGTTCTTTAGTTTGATGATGGTGTCCTTGACTGGCCATGTGTAAGCAATATTTTGGGCTTGGTTTGTTTTTGTTCAGGGTTAGCCTACTCGTTGATGTTATTGATGTGACTGCTTGACACCATCCTATCCTGTCACCCTGGCATGTCATGTGGTCTGTCTGTTTTCAGCATATAGCATATTGCAATGGGCACTTTGACTGGCACAAAGCCTGGAAATAAGGTATACAGTGCTGACGACAACCTTCCTTATCATGTCCTCTCAGTGTTTTTCCTATAGGTCGGTCATGCGGTCTCCCCTGGTGTTCTGTGACCTAGATGACAGGGCAGGGTCCTGACTCCTTACGACAGATGTTGGGCGCCCGCCGAGAGACAGATTTAATGTGAAGGAGTCATTTTTGGAGGGTCGGGTATTTATATCCCAACACGGCCATCAGGGGTGGTGGGGAGGAGAGTATGGTAATGGAGAGGGGTAGATGAATGCACAGATTAGTGTAAACACATTGGTTGATATGGAAAATGTACAACTCACTATCTTATGGTAATAAGTAAGTATGTAGCGCCCTCTTAGGCTGATGCTCTGAACTACAATTTTCTGAAGAGACATTTTTCTATGCAGGCATGCAGTTGCTCTTTCTTGTCTCTTTTTGAGCTGATAGTTCAGTACTGTACACAACGAGTTGACAGTTTGTTGGCTGATCATGACAGTTAGCAGTTATTGTAAACTAGAAGCCAACTTGCTCGCATTGCACAAAACACCTGGTTTTAGTCTCTCCCACAGAAAGCATGTACCCTGCAGAGAGGGGGCTGTATGTGGCTCAGGGAACCCTCATTTGCAGGGATACCCTCTCCCCCTCACAGTAATGTCACTATAAGGCAGGTGTTTCCTGTCAAGAAGCTTGAAGTACGCTCATCTCAAAGAACCCCACCTTTTAGATCTCCGCTTTAGAGGCTATCAAATGTCAATGATGCAAGTCTGCTCAGAGCCTGGCCTAGTGATCTACACAGTTGTAGAATGTTCAGGGTAATTTCCTCTGTCTTAACTTCCAGGTCAAGTAGGTAGTACGTACAGCTTTGTCTTTAAGACAAAGTTAGCCTGACATGGTTCATTAACATTCCACTTGGACAAAGTGTTATTTGACATTTGTTGTGTGATTCCAGGACTGCCACTTTACTTCAATGAGTTAAGGTTGTTCTAACTCCAGGAACCTGCTCTTATTTGGGGTTCATCAGTCCTCGCCAGCCTCCAAGGCTGTGGTGCATGGTTAGCCTACTGCAGACCAGAGTGGCCATGGCAGCCAGGGATCCCAGGGTTGGGTCTAGGTAGCAAAAATGGCACTGACCCAGTTTGGGATATGGTTTTGGGCTGCATTCTCTGACCTGAATCGGCCCTAATCTTGCCCTCAATCCATTTGGTACTAATGTTATCAAAGCCATTTCTGACACAGGGGTGTGTGTGTGTGTGTGTCCATTTGGTACTAATGTTATCAAAGCTATTTCTGACACAGGGCTGTGTGTGTGTGTGTGTGTGTGTGTGTGGGGGGGGTCCATCTTTAGTTTCTTGTCTCTAGACTAGATTCTAAAGTGTAGGAGATGGTGAAAGATATCATCATCCATGAGAGCCTATGGTTAAATCACAGCCTATTAGTGCAAATTGGTTCTGAAATAAACTGCCATCACAATAAGTCTACTAATAAGTCTACTAGAGATTAAGGAGAGTTTATTCTTCCCTTTTAATGAATACGTTATGTTGTAGGCTCTCCTGACATTTATTGCTGAAAAACACCAAATTGAAAATGGGCCATAATGGAACAATGGGCCACAAACACTGATGGTCCTACTGGCTGGTTGGATTACCCTCTGATACAGAACAGTGTGGACAAAGAAACTGAGTGCACATGAAAGATAGGGAGCAAGGTCCGGAGTTCTGGCTGGCTGAGAAAGACATTGTCATCTTAAGCGACTCAAACCCGGATCCGGGAGCGTAATCATTGCCTCAAACGAATTAGCATAACGCAGCGGACATAAATCTTCCTATAAAATCTTCCTATTCAGGAAAATCACAAATGAAATAAATTGAGACACAGCTTAGCCTTTTGTTAATCACACTGTCATCTCAGATTTTCAAAATGTGCTTTACAGCCAACGCTAGACATGCATTTGTGTAGGTTTTATCATTGCATAATGTTATGCTAGGCTCTGCTAGCAGCAGGCAACATTTTCACGAAAATAAGAAAAGCAAATCAAATTAAATAATTTACCTTTGAAGAACTTTGGATGTTTTCACTCAGGAGACTCCCAGTTAGATAGCAAATGTTCCTTTTTTCCCAAAATATTATTTCTGTAGGCGAAATAGCTCCCGTTTGTTCTTTACGCTTGGCTGAGAAATCGACCGGAAAATGCGGTCACTACAACGCCAAACTTTTTTCCAAATTAGCTCCATAATATCGACAGAAACATGGCAAACGTTGTTTAGAATCAATCCTCAAGGTGTTTTTCACATATCTATTCGATAATATATCCGTCGGGACAATAGGCTTCTCATTAGAAGCGATTGGAATAATGGCTACCTCAGAACTTTACGCAAGATTTTCTGCGGGAGCCATCATGTGACCACTTGCTCAATGTGGTCCCTTACGGCTATTCTTCAACATAAATGCGTAAAAAGATGTCACAATGCTGTAGACACATTGGGGAATACGTAGAAAGCGTAAGCTCATTCGTAGCCCATTCACAGCCATATAAGGAGTCATTGGCATGAAGCGCTTTCAAAAAATGCGGCACTTCCTGATTGGATTTTTATCTGTGTTTCGCCTGTAACATCAGTTCTGTTGCACTCAGACAATATCTTTGCAGTTTTGGAAACGTCAGAGTGTTTTCTATCCAAAGCTGTCAATTATATGCATAGTCGAGCATCTTGTCGTGACAAAATATCCCGTTTAAAACGGGAACGTTTTTTATCCAAAAATGAAAATACTGCCCCTAGAGTCGCAACAGGTTTTAACGTCCCAAATCTGCAGGTAATTCTCCATTTCATGCTAAGCTAACGCTCCCTCCATCTCTGTGCTGGGGCTGCAGGCCTGGGAGGCAGAGCAGACAGACTGTTCCCCATGAACAGACTGAAGATTAAACCCAGGCCTGCCCAGGCTCCTCAGAGTTGGCAACCAGGCTTCAAACAAAGCCCCTGCCTTCAAAAATAAAGGGATAATGTGTACTTGTTTAGGGTCATGAAATATTATATTTGAATAAAAAGAAAACAATGCATTAAAAAAATCCATTAATATATCATTCTTGTGCAATTCATATCTATAGGCTACATTGAAGTTATTTTATTATTTTTATCTGGCATTAGTGCACAAGCCAAAGTTTTAGGGCCTAACTGTACGCGTACCAACTAAAACCTGGCACAGTGGATGCTATTCTGTTTCTCAACAAGGCTGCAAAAGAAAGTAAGACAGAGTAGGCAATTATAGCCTCATAACTAGACAGTGGGTACTTTGATTTTCAAAACTTTTGTGTTATGTTTATTTTATAAGCCTATTTATTTTTGTATTATTATAATGCCGCTGTAAGGTATTAGCCCATACAGGCAGTCAGCTTACAAGATGTACATTTATCTTTTCACATTTTGTTTAGTTTCAGCAAAATTATAGGCGGCTGACTGTTCAATAAGCCTTTCAAATGAATAGGCCTAAATGCTCATGAAAAATTGAATTGTTCAATAAATTGTCCAAGGACAAAGTAGCCTAGTTGTACAGTGCATTTTCACAAAAACATGCGCAAGTGTCAATTTAGGCTATTGTTTGAACTTTTTTCTTTCAGCAAAACATTATGCTACCTACTGTTCAATAGGCCTAAATATGTAAGTCCCATGCAGCCATTATTATCTCTATCAAATCATTTCTGGGTTACAATTAAGTACCTCAGTGTGATGCATATTTTATTTATTTTTTCATTTAAAATGTTAAACAAGCAACAAATGGCTTCTTAGCAAATAGCAATTTTTCAAGCCATAATTGAGTTAGGACTGTCTGAGAGTGGTCTTCGTGAGGAGGGGAAAACTAGCTGTTATTGGCAGAGGTTTGAAACGTTCTTATTGGTCTATTAACTACTTTACCGCCTTGCCAAAACTCCAGCCCACCAAAACTATTCAAACAGCTCTTACACAAAGGGTATTATCATAATTTTCACAATTTCACAGTATTATTCCAACCTTGTGTTTAGAATATATATAAAACACAGACAATCATGTTTTTGACTGAAATAAATACATGTTGAAGACCTATGTTCAAGGGGGGCTGTACAGTGCATTTTCTATATATGCGTGTCGGGTGAACATACAGCTAAACTAGTGTTCACTGCAGATTTGACAATAATGCCCAAATCAACCACTAACATGGCATTTGTCTAAGAACTGGATGGATTGGAATGGATTAGACATCTACCGTTGAAGTCGGAAGTTTACATACACTTAGGTTGGAGTCATTAAAACTCATTTTTCATGGCTTTAGAAGCTTCTGGTAGGCTAATTGACATAATTTGAGTCAATTGGAGGCGTACCTGTGGATGCATTTCAAGGCCTACCTTCAAACTCAGTGCCTCTTTGTTTGACATCATGGGAAAATTTAAATAAATCAGCCAAGACCTCCACAAGTCTGGTTCATCCTTGGGAACAATTTCCAAACGCCTGAAGGTACCACGTTCATCTGTACAAACAATAGTACGCAAGTATAAACACCATGGGACCACGCATCCGTCATACTGCGCAGGAAGGAGACTTGTTCTGTCTCCTAGAGATGAACGTACTTTTGTCCGAAAAGTGCAAATCAATCCCAGAACAACAGCAGAGGACCTTGTGAAGATGCTGGAGGAAACCAGGTACAAAAGTATATCAACAGTAAAATGAGTCCAATAGCGACATAACCTGAAAGCCTGCTCAGAAAGGAAGAAGCCAATGCTCCAAAACCTCCATAAAAAAGCCAGACTACGGTTTGCAACTGCAGATGGAGACAAAGATCATACTTTTTGTAGAAAGGTCCTCTGGTCTGATGAAACAAAAATAGAACTGTTTGGCCATAATGACCATCGTTATGTTTGGATGAAAAAGGGGGATGCTTACAAGCTGAAGAACACCATCCCAACCGTGAAGCATGGGGGTGGCAGCATCATGTTGTGGGGGGTGCTTTGCTGCAGGAGGGACTGGTGCACTTCACAAAATAGATTGCATCATGAGGGAGGAAAATTTATGTGGACATATTGAAGCAACATCTCAAGACATCAGTCAGGAAGTAAAAGCTTGGACGTAAATGGGTCTTCCAAATGGAAGCATACTTCCAAAGTTGTGGCAAAATGGCTTAAGGACAACTAAGTCAAGGTATTGGAGTGGCCATCACAAAGCCCTGACCTCAATCTTATAGAAAATTTGTGAGCAGAACTGAAAAAGTGTGTGCGAGCAAGGAGGCCTACAAACCTGACTCAGTTACACCAGCTCTGTCAGGAGGAATGGGCCAAAATTCACCCAATTTATTGTGGGAAGCTTGTGGAAGGCTACCTGAAACGTTTGACCCAAGTTAAACAATTTAAAGGAAATGCTACCAAATACTAATTGAGTGCATGTAAACTTCTGACCCACTGGGTATGTGATGAAAGAAATTAAAGCTGAAATAAATCTCTCTACTATTATTCTGACATTTCACATTCTTAAAATAAAGTGGTGATCCTTACTGACGTAAAACAGGCCATTTTTACTTCGATTAAAATGTCAGGAATTGTGAAAAACTGAGTTTAAATATATTTGGCTAAGGTGTATGTAAATTTCCGACTTCAACTGTATGTGAGGTAATTACCATAGTATGCCTAAACCTGATAGGTTAGGCAGATGTTCAATGTCAGCCAATCCACAGGTATTTTATTGTTCCTCTTCTGTGTTCTTCCTCTGACACGCTGTGGTGATGTGTGTCAGGGTTGGTGAGCTCCGCCCTTTCCCTGACACTCGTTCGGCCCTCCTCAACCCTTCCTTACCCCTCTCCCGCCTCCTACCAGCCCATCTGACCTTCTAAGTCCAATTAGAGGGTTGCTGAGCGTCCAGACGGCCCTGAGAGCTTTGCGCTTACCCAGCGAGGAACGCACCCTCCCTCTTTCTTTCTCTACACCTTCTCCACGTCTCTCTCTAGCTCCCATTAACACGTGCCTCTCCCTCGCTCGCTCCTTTAGTTTCCCTCTCCCTCTTTCACGCATTATCCTCCCCTCATTTGGTGGGACCAGCTGCTGCTACCAAACATTTCAGTCGTTCCTTGTGGGCTCCGCGCTCCATTCTGCTGCTGCCCCCCTCCTGCAGCCAGCTCTCCGCTCTGCTGCCAGCGTCACCACCACCGCCCCTTTTCAGACAACACAGGGACAGACCGACAGCACTCCTCTCTTCTACTGACAAAATGACAGCCGTTCTGGACCTCAACCAGATTGCCATTGCTTATTCGACCATTGACGTAATGGTGAGTGGGACTTTGTCGGTTTGTGTGTGGGGTTGTGTTTTGCTGATATGCCAGTCACCCTGTGGCCTGCCTGTTGATTGTGTGCTAACAAAGCTAACAGCAAGCTGTCGGGGGTGTGTGTATGTGTGTGATTTTCTCTGCTCTGGCATGTGAAGGTGTGTTAGGTACTGTGGCGATGTGGGCGAGCGTATGACTGAGGGAACGAACAACCTGCTTCGCAAATTTGGGGCCAGTACCACTGCACGCATTGTTTACCCCAGCAGGCAGAGTGGATGAATGGTGGTGAGGGTGGGAGTTCAGCACTGGGAGGGGTGCGGTTTAGAGGACAGGAGAAAGGTATCTCTCCTTTCAGATGAAGGCCCTCTCGTTCTCTGCATTCCCTGTAATTACAGGAATCTAATATGGCACGGTTTGTTTTCCAGTCCCACTGACTGTTTTTGTGTGCAGCATTTCTCTTAGAAAGGAGAAATTAACCACCAGCTAGGACAAGGTTTATTTTTTAAATGGCTGCTCTTCTTGCTTGTGGAGTCACGGCCTGGTGCCACTGTGTGGGCTGGACCCGACTGGTTCCTTCCTCTTCTGGGATCAGTGTCTGTGCTCCTGTCTGTGGCCAGGCCAGACTGGGGAGGCTGGAGCTCTAGTCTTAGAGAGAAACAGACTCCTACCATATAATTTGCAGGTTATCCATCTCTCCTCCTCCCTGTGTCTCGCTCTTTCGCCACAGGTTACGGGGGATGTAGCCAAATGTTGGCACAGAGCAGACTGTTGAATGTTTATCAGAACCCTGCCTCGCCTCCTGCTGAGACAACCTTGAACCTTTCTTCCTCATTTAGCTCAAAGTGGCTCTGTAAAACAATACCACTGACATGATGACAATGTTGCTTTTCTTTCCGTATTATGGAACAGTGTTATTTTGTAATATGGAACTAGTTTCAACTAGTTAACACAGCCGCAAAGTCAGAATTGGCTTCAAAATGTGTGTTTTTTTTGTCTTCGTTTAAGGTTAGGATTAGGCATAGGGTTAGGTTTAAAATCACATTTTAAGAAGAAATTGTAGAAATGGGTGGCGTTTAGTCATTATGACTGTGGCTGTGGGCTCTGTTGTCGTGGTAACCAATAGTGTTCAGCGTGTGTGTTTTCTTTAAAGTGGAACTGATAGCGTTTTAACTACTTTGCAGATATCAAACAGACAATCATTATATCAGTTAAACACAACAAATTCCCAGTTTATGCTACAAAACCAACTTTTTATAAGAGGTTTTAAAATTTAGATTATATTTGACTCAGCATTCAATGATGAACACTAAGGCATTGTTGGCAGAATAGATGGATGCAATTTAATGCATGATTAATGTAATTCACCAATACATTTCTTGGTAAATCACAGCTGGCCCGGTACATTGTTTGTTGCCTCCATTTGGGATGCACTGTTTCAATGACTCAATATTTTGGACAAAAACAGACGAATGTAACTAAGGCTGGGAATGTCAATACGATCAAACTAGCAAGGGCAATGATCACAATCTGTCATAATGTGGCTAATAGGCTAGCGTATTTATATAGAAGGCCAAAAATACGGAGCGTAACGTTAATTAGCTAGCTGGCTGCTAAGAGGATGTCATGTCAATGGAGGAGTGGGTGACTGAATCTTTCTTTTATCGTTTTTCGGTGGCTAAACACAGCTAGAGATGCAGGTGTCATTTGGTTAGCTAGCAAGAACTTGCATGACTTATCCAGTTAGCCAGAGTGAATTTGCGAATACAAGAGATATGCTATCTACTCCGATTTCAGAGCACTCTCATCTGAGTGTAGAATAACTGATGAATTTACAAACAAGCAACACCCTCTGAATATGACAGTGTCAGTAAACCTAGGCAAAAAAAAGTAATAGTCAGTCACGAATGCTCTAGATAACATGTAAAAAGCCTAACCAGCTCTGCTAGGGTGAGTAAAATGGTCAGAGTGAGGTGTTCTCTCATTTGTGTCTGGAAGTAGCTAGCAAGTTAGACAACTTTAGCCAGTCAGCTTGGGTGCTTGGTTGGGACAAGCATGTTTTGGCAAGCAAGCTGCAGAAGGACGAGGAGGATACAATTCCCCATTGTTTATCAGTGCAATTTTGATGGTCAACTAGCTGAAACAGTTTGAGGTTTTATCTAATGTTCCTTCGTTAGATATTAGCTCATCTTGCTCTGGCTAGCATTAGTTGTTGATCTTGTTGTTGATGTGCATAACTGAGGCAGAGAGAGCCTACCTTTTTCATGGTTGTTTCATCAATAGGAATGTAATGTTCCAAATGTAAGAGAACTCGTGGTATTTACAGAATCCATTCCGGTGTATTTTGTGACCATCGAGAGCATCCTGATTGGTTGCATCACCGCCTGCTATGGCAACTGCCCCCCCTTCGTTTTTACACTGCCGCTACTCGCTGTTTATTATCTATGCATAGTCACTTAACCCCTACCTACATGTACAAATGACCTCGACTAACCTGTACCTCTGCACATTGACCCTTGTATAAAGCCTTGTTATTGTTATTTTACAGTAATACTTTTTAATACATTTTTTCACTTTAGTTTGGAAATATTTTCTTAACTGCATTGTTGGTTAAGGGCTGGTAAGTAAGCATTTTACAGTAAGGTCTACACCAGTTGTATTCGGCGCGTCTGACGAATAAAGTTAGATTTTTTTGGCGAATGCGTTCTGATGATCTAAAGTCGTGCTGTTGCAACTGCCTGTAAACACACAGTCCAGTTCAAAGTGAATGATGGCAGACCTTACTGCCTGTAAACACACAGTCCAGTTCAAAGTGAATGATGGCAGACCTTACTGCCTGTAAACACACAGTCCAGTTCAAAGTGAATGATGGCAGACCTTACTGCCTGTAAACACACAGTCCAGTTCAAAGTGAATGATGGCAGGCCTTACTGCCTGTAAACACACAGTCCAGTTCAAAGTGAATGATGGCAGACCTTACTGCCTGTAAACGCACAGTCCAGTTCAAAGTGAATGATGGCAGACCTTACTGCCTGTAAACGCACAGTCCAGTTCAAAGTGAATGATGGCAGACCTTACTGCCTGTAAACACACAGTCCAGTTCAAAGTGAATGATGGCAGACCTTACTGCCTGTAAACGCACAGTCCAGTTCAAAGTGAATGATGGCAGGCCTTACTGCCTGTAAACGCACAGTCCAGTTCAAAGTGAATGATGGCAGGCCCTACTGCCTGTAAACACACAGTCCAGTTCAAAGTGAATGATGGCAGGCCCTACTGCCTGTAAACAAAGTGAATGATGGCACAGTCCAGTTCAAAGTGAATGATGGCAGGCCTTCCAGTTCAAAGTGAATGATGGCCTGTAAACACACAGTCCAGTTCAAAGTGAATGATGGCAGGCCCTACTGCCTGTAAACACACAGTCCAGTTCAAAGTGAATGATGGCAGTCATGTGTGGCAAAATACTTATTTGCATAAAGGCCTACTGTAGCTCTAATGGGCAATGGGGCACCTGTCTGCGTTGACTCCGGTCCTGGACGAGAGGGATGTTTTATTTCTTGCAGTGTCTATTAATTTTCCAAACACACAGCTGCTTTCCCACTCTATATTGCTATAGAATTTTCACAAAGGCCTTAGTATACATAATTCCAAAACATTCTAAGAATTTATGAAAATGACTAAGTCACATTTTTTTACATGTCATATTCTTCCTGGGAGTGTATATGAACAGATTAAAATAAGATTTCATGTTGCTAAAATGCTGTCAGTTCCACTTTAACTAGGAAGTTACTCCTGTTGTCATTTAGAGGGGGTAAATTGCAGCAGCTGAGCCCCTCTCCCCATCACCTGACCCATCCACTGTTGACAACCTCTGCAGTGCTTCCCTCTTCTTCTTTAGTCACAACAAGCCAAATATCAGCAGTGCACAGCACCCTTGACCTTGTGCCAGGAACACACAAAAACAAACAATGAGGCAGATAGGCCTATGTCTGTTTTCAGAAGTTTTGGGACTGCTGCTGGTTTCAATGCATTGAGTGCTTTGTTTACTGTCTTGTTTTTTCCGTCAGGCTTCCATTTCATCTGGTAGTTAAAAGCCTTTAAGCTACACAACACATTTTTGTTTTGTAGGTTAGACTACAGTTGTGGCACAGAAGTGGCAACCTCTACTGGAGCCTCTTTGGTCAGTGACTAGGCTGTGTGCTCTGAAGGCACCTCACATGAAGCCTCCCTCGCACACTAACAACCTTTCACACAGCCTGGCCTTTCAACCGTCTCTTCTATTTTTACTCCTCCGCACCTAGATACTGTAGAGTGTCAGTCTTCCAGGTGTCAGCTGGAGGAGAACAACCACACACCATGAATTATGATTTGAGTGACGTTATTGTCCTCATCTGTGTGTCTTCCTTCTCCAATGTACTGATTATCATAGGGTGTGTGTATATGTTGATGCTTTTTTAAGACATGGGGTGTGTATGCAGCCAGAAGGCTGCTGAACAGCCTGGTTTAGCCTAATCTCCCCTACGTCTGTGTGGCAGCCATCCAGTGAGATCTGACGCAGTATGGCCCTCAAAACCACCCTCTCTGTGGTTTTCAACTGCACCAATGAACGGAAACTGAACACTGAAGCAGGCACACATATTTAGCAGTCCTATATTTGGGTCTCTGCTTTTCTATTACAGTATTTGATTATGAAATAGACATCACACCATTATTGCTACCAGACAAAAACATGCATCACACACAAAGTTATTGAAACCACAACACCAGTTTAACTTAACAGTAAGCCTACTAGTAGGGATGTCCAACGTTCAGCCAGCTGCATGAGCCTATGTCTAGAGTGCCTGGTTAAACTGACCTTAGGACCATTGTTAAGTCTCTCCGTGGTTAAAGTTGGAAGAAATAGAAGGAATTGTTGTTAGAATGTGAATGTGCTACATTTACTATCATGTATTGATTTACCCGACAGACACATGTAGAAAACCCAATTTCATTGAGGTTTGTCTGTTAGAAGAGCGCAAACGGTACATGTCGCTGCGGTTATTGTCCCAGTTCTATTGATTTCAATATAATATCGACGTGAGTGATTCATTTGCAGGCGCTATTGATTACAGTAGAACAAGCTAATCAATTCCAGTCTTGATGATCGCATGGTAGATATTGGTGAATGTGTGTGGGAAGCAACTTATGTATTGGTCTTCAAAATATCACAACTTATTTCAGCATATGAATTATTAATCTTAAACTGGTGTTTTGACACTCATCCATAAGCCAAAAAGCAATGACGACAGGAAGCAGCAACAGTATCATTTTCAATGTATGTTTTTAGGAATATAAATGGTATATAAAAAATAAACAAAAAATAAACAATGGATTCTACTTTATCAGTAAAAACTACTGAATGAGCCCAAAAATGTGCTATGATTTATTGATTTTGCTGATGATAGTGAAATAGTGAAAATATGTTTGTCCTGGCTACTACTAGAGTATGGTTGTTTCTCTATATGTATTGCCTTCGTTTATCGTGTTATGCTGATGGTGTGTGTGTGTCTGGAGGAAGTTGTGATCCGTTAAATGACATTCATGTGGAATTAGAGGCAGGCCTAAGGGCTGTGGACGGACTGCTATTTCCATCCTTAGATAATTAGATTAACCAGACATCAGCGGAGGCTACCTTGTGGCAGGCAGTGCATCTGTGAGACAGGACATGGAGCGGGCCCTGCTTCCTTAATCCACACAACATCTGCGTGTGTGTGTGTGTGGCAGTGGTGTGAGACTGAACAGTGTGGACACGCATGCAGAGTGGTGCAGAGCCACTTACACATTGTCATTGTCACCACAGCTTTATGGGTCATGATCCAGCCTCCATTATCAGTCTGGATCATCATGTACAGTGCCTTCAGAAAGTATTCATACCCTTTGACTTATTCCACATTTTGTTGTTACAGCCTGATTTTCAAAATGGATTACATAGTCACACCCATCTACACACAATACCCCATAATGCCAAAGTGAATACATGTTTTTACAAATGTTTGCAAATTTATGAAGAATGAAATACAGAAATATCTAATTTACATAAGTATTCACACCCCTGAGTCAACACTTTGTAGAAGCACCTTTGGCAGCGATTACAGCTGTGAGTCTTTCTGGGTAAGTCTGTAACAGCTTTCTACACATGGATTGTACAGTATTTGCATATTCTTTAAAAAATTATTCAAGCTCTGTAGAGTTGGTTGTTAATCATTGATAGACAGCCATTTCAAGTCTTCCCATAGATTTTCAAACCGCTTTTTAAGTCAAAACTGTAACTAGATCACTCAGGAACATTCAATGTCGTCTTGGTAAGCAACTCCAGTGTATATTTGACCTTGTGTTTTAGGTTATTGTCCTGCTGAAAGGTGAATTTGTCTCCCAGTATCTGGTGGAAATCAGACTGAACCAGGTTCTCCTCTAGGATTTTGCCTGTGCTTCGGGCTACTCCGTTTCTTTTTATCCTAAAAAAAAAACTCACTAGTCCTTGTAGATGACAAGCATACCCATAATATGATGCAGCTAATGCCATGTTTGAAAATATGTAGTGGTACTCAGTGGTGTGTTGTTGGATTTGCCCCGAACATAACGCTTTGTATTCAGGACATATAGTTGATTTCTTGGCCAAATGTTTTTTGTTGCGAGGCTTTGGAAAACATCCCTGATCTTTGTGGTTGAATCTTTGTTTGAAATTCACTGCTCGACTGAGGGACCTTACAGATGATTGTATTATGGAGTATTGTGTGTAGGCTAGTGACACAAAATCTCAATTTAATCAATTTTAAATTCAGGCTGTAACACAACAAAATGTGTAAAATGGCAAGGGGTGTGAATACTTTCTGAAAGCTCTATAGGCTACCTGCTGACTGTTCCACTGAAGAGAACCCTGTTTTAATGAGTTCTACTGTATGAAACGCACATCCTTTGAGAGAATGATTGATTTTCTGTCTACTACTGGCACTTCGCCTCACTGAGAAAGTGTCCTACTCAGTGTGTGAATTATGAATTGTGTTTTTCCTGAAATCTGCACCTCCTATAGTGCTATGACTGTCACCATGCTAAGACCATGCTGTCTTGTGTGTTCCAGGAGCATGACATCGAGACCCCCCATGGTGTCCTGCATGTGACGATGAGGGGCAGCCCCAAGGGCAACAGACCGGTCATCCTCACCTACCATGACATTGGACTCAACCGTGAGTACAGCATCACAGACAGACACAGGCTCTTATTTCAAAGCTTAGCTAGGCTAATCTCTCCAAACACACCTAATTACACTAAACAAAAATATAAACGCAACATGTAAAGTGTTGGTCCCATGTTTCATGAGCTGAAATAAAAGATCCCAGAAATGTTCAAATGCACAAAAAGCTTATTTCTCTCATTTTGTACACAAATTTGTTTCCATCCCTGTTGGTGAGCATTTCTCCTTTGCCAAGATAATCCATTGTTGTTTACATGTTATCTAATCCAATCCGTTGTGTGGGCGAGCGTTTTGCTGATGTCAACGTTGTCAACAGAGTGCCCCATGGTGGCGATAGGGTTATGGTATGGGCAGGGATAAACTATGGACAACAAACACAATTGCATTTTATCGAAGGCAATTTGAATGCACAAAAACACAGTGACGAGTTCTTGAGGTCCGTTGTGAGGCCCAATTATATTATTGTCATTTTACTTTTTAAGGTATCTGAACAACAGATGCATATCTGTATTCCCAGTCATGTAAAATCGATAGATTGGAGCCGAATTAGTTTATTTCAATTTGACTGATTTCCTCATATGAACTGTAACTTAGTAAAAATCAATGAAATTGCTGCATGTTGCGCTTTATATTCTTGTTCAGTATATAATATCATGTTCTCATTCGAACAGTTGGAGATGATGTAAGAAGCTGGATGGTTGAATGTAGGCCTCTTCTTTGGCTGTGGGGATATGAGCCACTAGATCAGACTGGATCGCACCAACACTTTGATGCCTCAATGGAAAACAACACCAAGAGTGTTTTAGCATCAGTGGATTTTTGTTGTTGATTACGCTCAGTGTTGCAGTTTCTGTTAGATATTAAGTAGTATGTGCCTCAATGAGGTGTCTTTTAAACTTGCTGTGTCTCTTCCTCCCTGCAGATAAGTCCTGTTTCAACACCCTGTTCAATTTTGAGGACATGCAGGAGATCACATCCCACTTTGCTGTGGTCCATGTGGACGCCCCAGGACAGCAGGAGGGTGCTCCCCCATTCCCCACGGGGTGAGAGACCGGTTCACTCCTCAGTCGTCGTCCTCAACATCATCTCAAATATGACAAAGTATCACCACAATCATGACTCATATGTTATTATTATTTTTGGTATTTTATGTCTGTCCCAGCTACCAGTACCCTACCATGGATGAGCTCTCTGAGATGCTGCCCTCTGTCATGGCTCAACTGAAGTAAGTTCTCCTGCACTGTTTCTATAACTAACTCTTGCACTGTCTTTTAGGAAAGCTTCAAAATGACTTTATTATTGAGTTTTCGTCGAGGCCTATATTGTTCTCTTCCCTTTCCCCAGGGTGAACAGTGTGATTGGGATTGGAGTTGGAGCTGGAGCCTACATCCTTTCCAGACTGGCTGTAAGTCACCATTCGTCTTAGTCCCCCACATACCACATGCACTCCTGCTCACCCCACAGTAGATGGTGATTTCTAAACCTATCCATAAAACCACACCATTAAACCTCATTCCCCATCTTCCTCCATCTCCAGCAGCTAATCTCAGAACATGTTGACCAGCAGAGTCATCACGCTCCCTGCTCTTATTACCAGCTTCATTTAATCTCTCTATAAAAAGATAGAAGATTTGGATGAATCAGTTTCTCGCGAGTGCATGACTGGACTGATGGAGTCAGCATGCGAGTCTCATGTGGCATTGACTGGATATACAGTGCCTTCAGAAAGTATTCCTACCCCTTATTCCACATGTTTTTGTTACAGCCTGAATTCAAAATGGATTAAATATATATTTTACTCGACAATCTACACACTATACATTTCAGCTTTTCATTTTTTATTCATTTGTAGTAAAAATTCTAAAAACATAATTCCACTTTGACATTATGGGGTATTGTGTGTAGGCCAGTGACACAAAATCTGAATTGAATACATTTTAAATTCAGGCTGTAACACAACAAAAGTGTGCAAAAAGTCAAGGGTTCTGAATACTTTCTGAAGGCACTGTATATTACTGTACAAATGTTAGTTTGATGCTTAACATCGACCCTATTTCCCACCATGCACTGCACACCACAGTGTGCCTTGGCGGAGATAATGCATTCTGAAGGTAGGTGTGAGTGAGAGGAATACATTAAGAGCAGAGATTACTTGAAGAGGGGTGTTAATTATAGTTAATTTAAGCCCTGCTAACATCGGGCTCAATGTGGAGGAGAGAAAGAGAGAAGGAAAGAGAGAAACAGGAGTTGGAGAAAAGATAACACTTAATTTATGTGTTCATACATACTCTCAAGTGGGTTAACACCTAGTTTGTTTTATCCATCGTCCTCACTTATCTGTGGAAGTGAATTGGAGGCTGGGTAATTGGGTGGGGGATGATGTGGCTCTAATTTGTTGCTAAGAGCTGTGAAAGATGTCAAGTGCTGGGCTATAACATGAATATTTAAGTGTGTGTGTTGACCTTGCCCTGGCTATAAAGTGGGAGGGCCTGGGTTCCTATCCAACCCAGCACAGTGTGGTCAGTGTACTGTCAAAGTAACCCCCTCCTCTCTCTCTCTCTCTCTCTCTCTCTCCCCCTGCTTAATGAGCCTGCCCTGGTTGAAGGTCTGGTTCTCATCAAAGTAACCCCCTCCTCTCTCTCTCTCTTCCCCCAGGTTGGTTGAAGGTCTGGTTCTCATCAAAGTAACCCCTCCTCTCTCTCTCTCTCTCTTCCCCAGCTTAATCTGGTTCTCGTCAGCCTGCCCTGGTGGTTGAAGGTCTGGTTCTCATCAAAGTAACCCCAAAGTAACCCCCTCCTCTCTCTCTCTCTTCCCCCAGCTTAATGAGCCTGCCCTGGTTGAAGGTCTGGTTCTCATCAAAGTAACCCCCTCCTCTCTCTTCCCCTGCTTAATGAGCCTGCCCTGGTTGAAGGTCTGGTTCTCATCAAAGTAACCCCCTCCTCTCTCTCCCCTGCTTAATGAGCCTGCCCTGGTTGAATGTCTGGTTCTCATCAAAGTAACCCCTCCTCTCTCTTCCCCTGCTTAATGAGCCTGCCCTGGTTGAAGGTCTGGTTCTCATCAAGTAACCCCCCTCTCTCTCCCTGCTTAATGAGCCTGCCCTGGTTGAAGGTCTGGTTCTCATCAAAGTAACCCCCTCCTCTCTCTCCCCTGCTTAATGAGCCTGCCCTGGTTGAAGGTCTGGTTCTCATCAAAGTAACCCCCTCCTCTCTCCCCTGCTTAATGAGCCTGCCCTGGTTGAAGGTCTGGTTCTCATCAAAGTAACCCCCTCTCTCTCTCTCTCCCCTGCTTAATGAGCCTGCCCTGGTTGAAGGTCTGGTTCTCATCAAAGTAACCCCTCCTCTTCTCTCTCACTTCCCAGCTTAATGAGCCTGCCCTGGTTGAAGGTCTGGTTCTCATCAAAGTAACCCCCTCTTCTCTCTCTCTCTCTCTCTCTCTCTCTCCCAGCTTAATGAGCCTGCCCTGGTTGAAGGTCTGGTTCTCATCAAAGTAACCCCCTCTCTCTCTCTCTCCCAGCTTAATGCCTGCCCTGGTTGAAGGTCTGGTTCTCATCAAAGTAACCCCCTCTTCACTCTCTCTCTCCCCAGCTTAATGAGCCTGCCTGGTTGAAGGTCTGGTTCTCATCAAAGTAACCCCTCCTCTCTCTCCCTGCTTAATGAGCCTGCCCTGGTTGAAGGTCTGGTTCTCATCAAAGTAACCCCCTCTCACTCTCTCTCCCAGCTGCCTTAAGGTCTGGTTCTCATCAAAGCTGCCCTGGTTGAAGGTCTGGTTCTCATCAAAGTAACCCCCTCCCTCCTCTCTCTCTTCCCTGCTTAATGAGCCTGCCCTGGTTGAAGGTCTGGTTCTCATCAAAGTAACCCCCTCCTCTCTCTCCCCTGCTTAATGAGCCTGCCCTGGTTGAAGGTCTGGTTCTCATCAAAGTAACCCCCTCTCTCTCTCTCTCTCTCTCTTCCCCCAGCTTAATGAGCCTGCCCTGGTTGAAGGTCTGGTTCTCATCAAAGTAACCCCTCCGCTCTCTCTCTCCCTGCTTAATGAGCCTGCCCTGGTTGAAGGTCTGGTTCTCATCAAAGTAACCCCTCTCTCTCTCTCTCCCCTGCTTAATGAGCCTGCCCTGGTTGAAGGTCTGGTTCTCATCAAAGTAACCCCCTCTTCACTCTCTCTCCCAGCTTAATGAGCCTGCCCTGGTTGAAGGTCTGGTTCTCATCAAAGTAACCCCCTCCTCTCTCTCCCCTGCTTAATGAGCCTGCCCTGGTTGAAGGTCTGGTTCTCATCAAAGTAACCCCTCACTCTCTCTCTCTCCCAGCTTAATGAGCCTGCCCTGGTTGAAGGTCTGGTTCTCATCAAAGTAACCCCTCCTCTCTCTCCCCTGCTTAATGAGCCTGCCCTGGTTGAAGGTCTGGTTCTCATCAAAGGTTCTCTCTCTCTCTCTCTCTCCTCCCTGCTTAATGAGCCTGCCCTGGTTGAAGGTCTGGTTCTCATCAAAGTAACCCCCTCCTCTCTCTCCCCAGCTTAATGAGCCTGCCCTGGTTGAAGGTCTGGTTCTCATCAAAGTAACCCCCTCCTCTCTCTCCCTGCTTAATGAGCCTGCCCTGGTTGAAGGTCTGGTTCTCATCAAAGTAACTCTCTCTCTTCCCCCAGCTTAATGAGCCTGCCCTGGTTGAAGGTCTGGTTCTCATCAAAGTAACCCCCTCCTCTCTCTCCCCCTGCTGGTTGAATCTGGTTCTCAGCCTGCCCTGGTTGAAGGTCTGGTTCTCATCAAAGTAACCCCCTCTCTCTCTCTCCCCTGCTTAATGAGCCCCCTGGTTGAAGGTCTTTCTCAATGCTTAATGCCTGCCCTGGTTGAAGGTCTGGTTCTCATCAAAGTAACCCCCTCTTCTCTCTCTCTCTCCCCTGCTTAATGAGCCTGCCCTGGTTGAATGAGCCTGCTGGTTGAAGGTCTGGTTCTCATCAAAGTAACCCCCTCCTCTCTCTCCCCTGCTTAATGAGCCTGCCCTGGTTGAAGGTCTGGTTCTCATCAAAGTAACCCCTCCTCTCTCTCTCCTGCTTAATGAGCCTGCCCTGGTTGAAGGTCTGGTTCTCATCAAAGTAACCCCCTCCTCTCTCTCCCCCTGCTTAATGAGCCTGCCCTGGTTGAAGGTCTGGTTCTCATCCCCCCTCTGCTCTAATGAGCCTGCCCTGGTTGAAGGTCTGGTTCTCATCAAAGTAACCCCCTCTTCTCTCTCTCTCTCCTGCTCCTCTGGTTCTCCAAAGTAACCCCCTCTTAATGAGCCTGCCCTGGTTGAAGGTCTGGTTCTCATCAAAGTAACCCCCTCTCTCTCTCTCTCTCTCCCCAGCTTAATGAGCCTGCCCTGGTTGAAGGTCTGGTTCTCATCAAAGTAACCCCTCCTCTCTCTCTCCCTCCCCTGCTTAATGAGCCTGCCCTGGTTGAAGGTCTGGTTCTCATCAAAGTAACCCCTCCTCTCTGCTTAATGAGCCTGCCCTGGTTGAAGGTCTGGTTCTCATCAAAGTAACCCCCTCCTCTCTCTCTCCCCTGCTTAATGAGCCTGCCCTGGTTGAAGGTCTGGTTCTCATCAAAGTAACCCCCTCCTCTCTCCCCTGCTTAATGAGCCTGCCCTGGTTGAAGATCTGGTTCTCATCAAAGTAACCCCCTCCTCTCTCTCTCTCCCCTGCTTAATGAGCCTGCCCTGGTTGAAGGTCTGGTTCTCATCAAAGTAACCCCCTCCTCTCTCTCCCCTGCTTAATGAGCCTGCCCTGGTTGAAGGTCTGGTTCTCATCAAAGTAACCCCCTCCTCTCTCTCCCCTGCTTAATGAGCCTGCCCTGGTTGAAGGTCTGGTTCTCATCAAAGTAACCCCCTCCTCTCTCTCCCAGCTTAATGAGCCTGCCCTGGTTGAAGGTCTGGTTCTCATCAAAGTAACCCCCTCTCCTCTCTCTCCCCTGCTTAATGAGCCTGCCCTGGTTGAAGGTCTGGTTCTCATCAAAGTAACCCCCTCCTCTCTCTCCCCAGCTTAATGAGCCTGCCCTGGTTGAAGGTCTGGTTCTCATCAAAGTAACCCCCTCTCTCTCTCTCTCCCTCTCTCTCTCTCTCCCTCCCCCTGCTTAATGAGCCTGCCCTGGTTGAAGGTCTGGTTCTCATCAAAGCTTAATGAGCCTGCCCTGGTTGAAGGTCTGGTTCTCATCAAAGTAACCCCCTCTTCTCTCTCTCTCTCCCAGCTTAATGAGCCTGCCCTGGTTGAAGGTCTGGTTCTCATCAAAGTAACCTGCCCTGGTTGAAGGTCTGGTTCTCATCCCCCCTGCTTAATGAGCCTGCCCTGGTTGAAGGTCTGGTTCTCATCAAAGTAACCCCTCTCTCTCTCTCTCCTGGTTCTCATCAAAGTGCTTAATGAGCCTGCCCTGGTTGAAGGTCTGGTTCTCATCAAAGTAACCCCCTCTTCTCTCTCTCTCTCTCTCTCTCTCTCTCTCTCTCCCAGCTTAATGAGCCTGCCCTGGTTGAAGGTCTGGTTCTCATCAAAGTAACCCCCTCTTCACTCTCTCTCTCTCCCCAGCTTAATGAGCCTGCCCTGGTTGAAGGTCTGGTTCTCATCAAAGTAACCCCCTCCTCTCTCTCCCCTGCTTAATGAGCCTGCCCTGGTTGAAGGTCTGGTTCTCATCAAAGTAACCCCCTCCTCTCTCTCTCTCTCTTCCCCCAGCTTAATGAGCCTGCCCTGGTTGAAGGTCTGGTTCTCATCAAAGTAACCCCCTCCTCTCTCTCTTCCCCTGCTTAATGAGCCTGCCCTGGTTGAAGGTCTGGTTCTCATCAAAGTAACCCCCTCCTCTCTCTCCCCTGCTTAATGAGTCTGCCCTGGTTGAAGGTCTGGTTCTCATCAAAGTAACCCCCTCCTCTCTCTCTCTTCCCCTGCTTAATGAGCCTGCCCTGGTTGAAGGTCTGGTTCTCATCAAAGTAACCCCCTCCTCTCTCTCTCTCATCCCCCTGCTTAATGAGCCTGCCCTGGTTGAAGGTCTGGTTCTCATCAAAGTAACCCCCTCCTCTCTCTCCCCTGCTTAATGAGCCTGCCCTGGTTGAATGTCTGGTTCTCATCAAAGTAACCCCTCCTCTCTCTCCCCTGCTTAATGAGCCTGCCCTGGTTGAAGGTCTGGTTCTCATCAAAGTAACCCCCTGCTTAATGAGCCTGCCCTGGTTGAAGGTCTGGTTCTCATCAAAGTAACCCCTCCTCTCTCTCCCCTGCTTAATGAGCCTGCCCTGGTTGAAGGTCTGGTTCTCATCAAAGTAACCCCCTCCTCTCTCTCTCTCACTTCCCCCAGCTTAATGAGCCTGCCCTGGTTGAAGGTCTGGTTCTCATCAAAGTAACCCCCTCTTCTCTCTCTCTCTCTCTCTCTCTCTCTCTCTCTCTCTCTCTCTCTCTCTCTCTCTCTCTCTCCCAGCTTAATGAGCCTGCCCTGGTTGAAGGTCTGGTTCTCATCAAAGTAACCCCCTCTTCTCTCTCTCTCTCTCCCAGCTTAATGAGCCTGCCCTGGTTGAAGGTCTGGTTCTCATCAAAGTAACCCCCTCTTCTCTCTCTCTCTCTCCCAGCTTAATGAGCCTGCCCTGGTTGAAGGTCTGGTTCTCATCAATGTAGACCCCTGTGCAAA
Organism: Oncorhynchus nerka; assembly: GCF_034236695.1. NCBI lineage: Eukaryota > Metazoa > Chordata > Actinopteri > Salmoniformes > Salmonidae > Oncorhynchus > Oncorhynchus nerka. The sequence goes on from NC_088402.1 coordinate 63,798,000, forward strand.
GGGCTGGATGGACTGGGCCGCCTCCAAGGTGAGAATGTGCTCGCACACTTCAATGCTAACTCTGTGCATTGTTTTCTCATCATAGAGCCATAATAGATTGGCACCTTGGAACGTGTTATTTATTCTTGTTTCAGATGTCCGGCTGGACCAGTAACCTGGTTGACATAGTGATGGCCCACCACTTCAGTGACGTGAGTGTGGGGACAGTTTGGAATGGTGGGAGACTAGGACCGGGGCAGAGCCTACTGGAGGAATACTGTGGGTGGTTGACAGTGATGTAACTATCTGTGCCATCTCCTCAGGATGAGCTGTCTGACAACCAGGAGATCACCCAGACATATCGCCTGCACATTGCCCAGGATATTAACCAGGACAACCTGGCCCTCTTCTGCAACTCCTACAACAGGTACTGTACATATAACCCCAAGATGAACTGCCCGTGTAGTTGGGTTGAATTGATTGATTGATGTATTTGTTTGACAGCCGCCGGGACTTGGAGATCGAGAGGCCCATCACTGGTCTGACTGAGGACACAGTGAACACGCTCAAGTAGGTTTATAACTGTGTATAACTGTATCAGGGTTTCCTTTAGCAAAATGTGGCGCCGGACAATGTGACCAGGAAGATTTTAATTTACCGCCCATTCGAGAAATTTACCGGACCCATATGCATTGGGTGCGTAACCCATTAGGGCGTCCACCTATAGTACTCAGAATGACAGAAATCACATTTCAATGATGGCCATTCATATTCACAGAACATGCAATGATGAGGCAGCCAATAAAATATATTTTTCAAACATTTTCCAAAATGCAATTTGTGGGAAAACACCATTCTAAACAGCCGTTCCATACGTGACCAAGACGAAAATTAGAAATAGGGGGGAATCTAGAGATGCAGCAACTAGGATGGGTTGTTAAAATGACTACGATTGTGCCTTTGGCTTCTGGACAAAAAAAAAAGTTGAAATATGAAAACCAATAGAACAGGGGAAAATGCTGGTTTCAATGGAATATGAAGTTAAGTTTCAAGTTTAAATGTCACGTGCACAAGTGCAGTGAATTTCCTTTCTTGCGAACTCCAAACCCAACAATGCAGTAATCCAATATCAATGTAGTACTAACAATAACATAAGGTAGAACAAAAACACACAAGAAATAAGAACAGGAGAAGTAAGAAGCTATATACAGGTTCCGTTTTAATACCATATTTCCAATGTGCAGGGATACTGGAGTGATAAGAGGTAAATGTATAGCCTTGAGGAAGTCTTTATAAAATAATTGCCTGTTTCAATGGTGGGGTTTTGCCTATAGGCTACTTTGAAGCAAGGTAAGACATACCTCATAATAAGAAGGAAAACGTTCAGGTTTCAAACAATTACGTATCAGTTTTCACAATGTATACTGACCCCAGCTCACATTGTAAAGTGGTTATTATGACTCGCTGGACTTGAATGGCGAATGGGGGGCGCACTTCAATTACCAGTTGAGAAATAAAAATGGTAGCCTAGCTCTTTTAAATCCTGGCTATGTTTTTAACACACCATTGCATTTAGAATTGTTGCGCAATGACAGGGCTTATATTAAAGCAGGTTTCACTCCAGCAGCAACGATCTAACGAGGTGACGTTGAGGGGATATTCCGCTCACAATGGGCTCTGTCATAAATAAGATGCATGACGACTAACGACACTACACACCCGCCAATTTAGTGCCACTCAGTTATCCAAATTAACCTATGGACCGATGAGCATGACTGTCAAATGTTATCACATTGACTCGTATTTCATCAATGAATAAAAATCATTAATTAATCGTTATCTCCCGGTCAATTTGGCCAGCAACAATTCTATTTATCGGCTTTTCATTTTTTATTGGCCAAATGCTGGCAATTACCAGCTAACTTGCCTTAATATTCTGACAGCTTTTTATTATTTTTATTATATAAGCTTGAAATGGGCATTGTCTAATTGATTAAACAAACAAGAACAAGGCTCTGTTAATGAACCAGGAAATCTATAGTTATTTCTGGTTGCTTATTAAAGTTAGCTGGCTATCTCATTGACCCTGTATTATACCCCTCTGCTTTCACTCTGAGTGTTGACTCTGTTTGTCCCTCCTGTCTCTCCATCCAGATGCACTTCTCTGCTGGTGGTTGGTGACACGTCCCCTGCTGTTGATGCAGTGGTGGGTGTCCACTATCTCCATGGCAACACAGTAAAGAATGAGTCAGGGGATCTAATTCTAATACAAAGTATCTTTAGAGATGATACTGGCCTTTCTAAAGATGAGGGGCTAGACTCTAAACTGTCTGAACTTCCATTGTCTCATCTCTCTCTCTCTCTTCCTTGTATACAGGTGGAATGCAACTCTAGGTTAAATCCAACCAAAACAACCCTTCTTAAGGTGTGTCCAGTTATTTGTTTCTTTGTAGCACTAGGAGTGGTAATGCCCCTAATGTGGTCTCTGCTGTTCTGCTCTTTAGTAATGCACAAGATCTGGATGGTGTGTAGATGAGTTTCAGCATTCTTGGAAGTGTTCGTAGGCCAGTGAATGTGTTCTGGCTAACGGCACAGTCCTCTCTGTGAGTTTGTTCACTCTGGGCATGTTCCTGATTCTCTCTTTACTTCCCTATAGATGCAAGACTGTGGTGGGCTTCCTCAGGTCATCCAGGTGAGTCATGAACAAGTTTTGTTTAGTTTAAACTACTAAATCTCAATGGCCAAGACAACTGTATTTTAGTCAATGCCACTCCAACATTGCTCGTCCTAATATTTATCTATTTCTTAATTCCATTATTTTACTTTTAGATTTGTGTGTATTGTTGTGATTTGTTAGATATTCAAATCAAATCTAATTGTATTTGTCACATACACATGGTTAGCAGATGTTAATGCGAGTGTAGCGAAATGCTTGTGCTTCTAGTTCCGACAATGCAGTAATAACCAACAAGTAATCTAACTAACAATTCCAAAACTACTGTCTTATACACAGTGTAAGGGGATAAGGAATATGTGCATAAGGATATATGAATGAGTGATGGTACAGAGCAGCATAGGCAAGATACAGTAGATGGTATCGAGTACAGTATATACATATGAGATGAGTATGTAAACAAAGTGGCATAGTTAAAGTGGCTAGTGATACATGTATTACATAAGGATGCAGTCGATGATATAGGGTACAGTATATACGTATGCATATGAGATGAATAATGTAGGGTAAGTAACATTATATAAGGTAGCATTGTTTAAAGTGGCTAGTGATATATTTACATTTCCCTTCAATTCCCATTATTAAAGTGGCTGGAGTTGAGTCAGTGTCAGTGTGTTGGCAGCAGCCACTCAATGTTAGTGGTGGCTGTTTAACAGTCTGATGGCCTTGAGATAGAAGCTGTTTTTCAGTCTCTCGGTCCCAGCTTTGATGCACCTGTACTGACCTCGCCTTCTGGATGATAGCGGGGTGAACAGGCAGTGGCTCGGGTGGTTGATGTCCTTGATGATCTTTATGGCCTTCTTGTAACATCGGGTGGTGTAGGTGTCCTGGAGGGCAGGTAGTTTGCCCCCGGTGATGCGTTGTGCAGACCTCACTACCCTCTGGAGAGCCTTACGGTTGAGGGTGGAGCAGTTGCCGTACCAGGCGGTGATACAGCCCGCCAGGATGCTCTCGATTGTGCATCTGTAGAAGTTTGTGAGTGCTTTTGGTGACAAGCTGAATTTCTTCAGCCTCCTGAGGTTGAAGAGGCGCTGCTGCGCCTTCTTCACGATGCTGTCTGTGTGAGTGGACCAGTTCAGTTTGTCTGTGATGTGTATGCCGAGGAACTTAAAACTTGCTACCCTCTCCACTACTGTTCCATCGATGTGGATAGGGGGGGTGTTCCCTCTGCTGTTTCCTGAAGTCCACAATCATCTCCTTAGTTTTGTTGACGTTGAGTGTGAGGTTATATTACTGCACTGTTGGAGCTAGGAACACAAGTATTTCGCTACAACTGCAATAACATCTGCTAAATATGTGTATGTGACCAATAACATTTGATTTGAACTCTTACTTAATTCAGTTTTCTTTTTAAATGGCTCAGTTTTCTGTTTGTGTCTTACAGCCGGGTAAACTCGCGGAGGCCTTCAAATATTTTGTCCAGGGAATGGGTTACAGTGAGTACTGCTCCTCTATCATCTCTCCTCACAGTACTTCAGTCCTCCAGTGTCAGGCGTCATGATGGATTTGTGTATCTTCATGGTCTGGTTGTGTCAATCTGTTGACATGTCATCTGTTGTATGGCCTGTTTACTGAAGTCCCTCTGTCTCAGAATGAGTCATCAGTCCAACTGAACGATAGTCCATAGAATACTACTCTTTCAGGCAACAGCCCTCCCCACGCACGCACACACTTCTGACCTAAACTAAGGCTCACACCTAATGTAGAATTCCTGTAGCACTTTAAGAATAAAGAGGAACCACAGTAGCTAGCTACATAATAACATTTAGAGGATGTGCAAGGCTGAGGTTACTGAGAGCCAGTTGTTGTATAAGCATGCAAACCATTATTAGTAACTGACCAGGGAACTAACCTCAAGCTAACCTTGTTTCCTGTCTGTTTGCAGTGACTTTTAACAACGGGTGTAAGTAGTTGTTTGATGCTGAGTAAATAAATGACATGTAGTAAGCATGATGGTCTGCATGGTCTCCTCTCAACACTCCTTGGTGTGCTGGATCTCTGAACACACTTGGTGTGTGGGATGATCTGTGAACACACCTGAGAATGGTTCCCCCAGGTCTTAAGATACAGTGCCCTGGACAGGGAGGGTGTTTACAGGCCCACATTTAAGGCCGTGGTTCATTTAGGCCACGTGTCAAACACGAGGCCTGCGAGCCGAATCTGACCGGCGACACATTTCTATCTGGCCCGCACAATGATTTGGGTTGTTAATTAGTTTTGGCCCGTTTTCTTACCTCCCGCGATGCGCTGTACTGCACTACAAGTCACAGCAAGCACCGGCAGAGCCAGCCAGCGCACTGTACCATATTATCACTAATGGCACTGACCTAATCTTCTACCAGACTGAACTTTTAAAGGGTCATTGCTGTAGCCTACAGAAAATGTCATCTTGATTGTCAAAAAGTAAGTTAAAGGATTTACACGCGGGTATAAATGACTACTAAAGGACAATAGGACACACAAGCTAGTATAAATGAGTATAAAAACAGTTGAGTCATCTACTTTATGAAATGATTTTGTCCAATAACCTGTTGCACCTACATCGGTGAATTCAATGTCAATTATGCTGCTTTCGTGTGTCCCGTTTACAGCGTACAGCGGAGGGAAAGTGTACAGACACTTGTCACAGTCCTAGCTAGGCTACTAAAATGTTGCAGTCTGACTTTGTTTTTAAAGCTTGACAATGAATAACCCAAAAGCTAAACCTGCAACAAAACACCATGCAGAGGACAAACATGTAGGGGCACATGTAGGCTATGTTTTTATTTGGAGATATTCAATCCTTTTTGATTAGGGTCACAACATATTATGCACATCTGCAAGCATAGCTGGAAAGGCTGGACAAATATAATCGCTTTTTGTTTCAATATGTTAAAATGGTATATACAGCATATGGCCCTTTATAAGCGGACATAATAAAGGGCCATATTTTTTCTAGTAAAACGGGATCTGGCCATTTTGTGTCGTAGTTGTAGGCCAATGCACATTTTATGGGGTAAAAACAAACATAACAGTCTGGCCCTGGAATTCGTTGTGCTTTTTCAATATGGCCGTCTTCTGATTTGAATTTGACACCCCTGATTTCGGCCTACTGGGAGCAGATCTGGCTTGTTGAATGAAAGTCATATTGTATAGACCACTTTCATAGAGTGAATTGTATTTACATAATGGGCACTGTATCTTATAACTGCCAAATTCCATTGGCTTTCTTTGATCACTGAGATGATTGAATAGTTTTTTTAGCATTTCAAAATGTTTATATTTTGTTCATATAAACATTGCACAGTAAGGTTTGAGTTGCTAGCTCACAGAGTGGAACATGGAAGGTGTTACATAATGAAAGCTGCTTGATTAGAGTCTTACAATAGTCTGAGTTATTATTGTTCTCTCTGGAATCTTTTCATCAGAAAGCCCTCTCTGTACCCTTGTAAACCTTTGACGTTATTGGTTTCTGAGGAGAAAAAAAACTCACTTACATAACCTACCACCCCTCGCCTGGCCCTCACTCCCCTCTCCCCGTTGCCATCACCCACTCTACCCTGGTCCTCACACTTCCAGTGAGGGCTGCTTCTCCAGGTATGTTAATCTCAGTGGCAGATTAGTGTATTCATTAAAGGCTGCTCCAAGCCACACAGCAGGGCCTGGCCCCCTGCCCTGGGGACCTGAACTCCCATGAGCCCAGAGCCGCCTGGCTGGCCTGTTGTCCTCCACTGCTGAAATGTGCTGCTGCCACAGGGACACTCATGTGGGCTGCTGGAGAGCAATGTTAGGACAGCAGGGCCTCTACACAGGGAACCATGTTGATACTGCACAGCACTGAGAAGGAACATTTGTTTCTCCCTTCTTCCAAATCCTCCCCTCTGAAAGTTACCCTTAGATGTCTTGTCTGCAACATGTGACTACAGAGAGGCGATCCAAGCGGCCCCAGCTCCCAAGCGGCCCCAGCTCCCCAGGCTGGCCCGGGACTAGGTGGTGCTTTATTACACGCTCCCTCACTCCTCCACCTCTTGGAAATGTTTGCTTTCCTGCTTGAAGAGACTGGGTCCTTACTATATCAACTCACTTAGTCTGGATACCAAATCCTAGTAATTAAAATGAAATGGGTTACAGTATAGGCTTGGAAAACTATTTTCACTCATTGCCTGATGGCTCCACCTGCTCTTGTCTTTCTTGTGAACCCTCTTTCTGAGGTTTAAATAGGTTGGTTTCCTCCCTGTCTTAACTTTCCCCTCACACACCACTTTATGCTCAGGCTTTTCACCCACACCAGAAAAACAATGGCAAGTTCCAGAAAGTACCTCCCCTTTCTGATAATGTCTAAACATTGAAACAGTAGAGGGACAAAGCAATGAGTACATTACGAGCCTTCCCAAACACATTTTAGCATACTGTTGGTTTGTTACTCTGTAGCATTCAGACTACTATACCTTGTGTCAGTTGGCTTGTCCCAGAAGGTCAGTGTTGTGTTGAAAGAAGCGCAGTAGGCTACCAGGAGAGTGGTTTGAGTGTGAATAGATGGAGCCCCTGTTTGAATGGAGTTAGAAAGGTCACTTTAGCTCTGTACACTGTAGTCCCATTAGGAAATTATTGCAGTGGGGGCACATTCTACTAACTGAACTGGACCAGACAATGTTGATTAGTTGTCATGGAGCACACCTTGGTACAAAAGTCCTCTTTCAGGAATCTCAGGGCCACAGGTGGCATTCTCTTTAGTTTAAGAGAACAGCGAGAAGGCCTTGGAAGAGTCACATCCTAGCTATTTTGACAACTGTTAGCTGAATGTAAAATTAGATACAGTGATAGAATGATCTATTCCTGGTGCTGCTTCAAATCTCTCCTAGGTGAAACTGGAGGACACAATTTGTTTCTTTTCTGATCTCCATTTGTGAAGACTGAGCATTAATCTGACAGTCTCGCCTTCATTTCTTCCCTCTCCATTAATGCAAACAGTCCCTCATGTACTGCTCAGCCACCTGGGCAGCGAATCAGGTACCAGGACCATAGGTAGCAGCCTCGGCTGCGCCGGCCTGCCATCTACGCCTACAGTGCTCTGCCCTCCCCACCCTGTTTGCCCATCGCTGGTTGCCAGCTCACATTTTAGCCATCCTGTCAAGTCTTTCTGATTTGGCGCCATAATATTTGAAGCATGACAGATGGTCATTATTTTGTAAGATTTATTTTGTCTCTCTAAATGTGTGGTTTGAGAGAGTGTATGTCTGTTTATCAGGTAAAATGGTTGTCATCTGTCTGTTGCTTTCTTCTTTTTCTCTTCTGCACAGATGGCCCTCAAATCTCTTGTGCATGCTGCATTCTCATATTGGCCTTTCCTATTTATTCATTTTTTCTCCAACAGTAAAAATGAATTGGAACGCGACCTGATCAGGCAATCTATTTTCTTTGTGGGAGAATAATGAACACTGGGTAGGGATTCAGCTCAGACATTTCAGGCCCCAACCACTTGAATTAGATGCATATATTCATACAGTACATTCTGAAATATGGTGTGGAATCCAGTATTCCTGCTTAGCCGATATCGTTCTACTTGATCCTAACTAAATGGCAGCGTAGCTAGCATGAGGTCAACAGTATTTATTGTGATCAAGTTATTGAGTCTTTAGGTTATTAGACTTCATTATTCTCCCTGGGCTGCAGACCACCCCATCTTGAATTGGGAATGTTGATGCATTTATGATTGTGGTATGATCACCAGCATCCTACCCCTAGCCACATTCCCTAAAGCAAGCTTACCCCTCCCCCAAAACATTCCTACACATATATAAACAGCAAATATCCTCATACCTGACTTCTTACTGTAATTGCTCTCCTCTTTCTCTCTTGTCTGTAGTGCCCACGGCCAGTATGACCCGGCTGGTGCGTTCTCGCACCCACTCTGCCTCCAGCATGGGCTCTGTGGAGGGCACCCGTAGCCGCACCCACACACAGCTAGAGGGTGCCACTGCCGCCGGCCCGGCTGTTGAACAGGCCAGGCCACAGACCATGGAGGTGTCCTGCTAAAGCACCATGCCCAGAAAACATCCTCCTCCCTCCCTCCCTCCCTCTCTCACTTTTTTTCTCCCTTTCCCATGCTCAGTCAGAGAGGATTGGAATCCAGAGGGGGCGTCTGAAACGTGTTCGGAAAGATAATTTATGAAGCAGTCCGGTCCTCTGCTGTGTTCACTCACTGTTTCCTGTTGTTGTCTATCTATCATGCCTTTCTGTGCATGACTGCGGTGGTACGGCAACCTGGAAGTCAGTAAGCAGCCGGGCCATGCTGCTTTTCTGGTTACCTATTTCACGTTTTGGTGTCTACCGCCTCTTTTTTTGTGGGTTTTTTATCCTCAAGATATATATGAGCTATATTTGTTTTTATAACTACTATTTGGATCAGTGTGTCAGTTTAAAGAGGAGCGTTTGGAAAAGCATCAGGCGTTTTCTCTTGTAAAGTACTCTTTAAGGCGTTAGGTTCCCCGTTTTTCTCTTTCTCCCTCAGAGGTCTTCCTCACCTTGTGTGCAGATCAGACCAAATCACAACATCCCTCTCTACCTCCTCCTTAATGGTCCATTCCTAAATCAGTCTCATGCAGACTCACTTGCACACCTTTCCGACTACTTACAAAATCTCTTCATTTCAGTGTTTTTTGTAATTGTTATTATGTTGTGATTTGTGAAATACCTTTGCTTTCCTGTATTGCAAAATGATGTGATAAACCCACTCTTGTTCTGTACCTTTATACAAAGAATATCTGACAGCATGACCCTCTTGTAGATGAAACGTAATGAAGGTGTCTGTAAAATTGCTTTTGTCTAGATGGATCTAGAAATAGTTACCTTGTGGTGTTATTGTTGATTTTTCTCTTTCAAGCAATTTATTTGAAATGGCAGGCAGGGTTGTTGATACCCCCATTGTTACTGAAAGGCAGAGAAAAGAACCACCATTTCTTGTAGTTTATTTAAAGTTCAGAGCAATCACTTGATAATGTTCTAAGTCAGAGAACCCAAACTAGCCCACAGCTCAGTGAGTTAGGCGTTTAACTGTGTGCCAGTTGAGGTACAGATAACATGACTGCCTCCTCCCTTGTATAAAACGTTCTAACTGGAAGCAAGTCATGTTTTCCATTCTAATTCAATAATGACGGGGTGAAAACAGCAACTGGTCAGATGCCTGAGGGACTGTGGATAGTGTAATAAACTGTTATTATTAATATTATTGGTCATTTTATCTCTGTGGTTTTTCTGCGTTTCTCTCTGATTGTACTACAGCTTGGGTGAGCTTGTGGTGATAATGCATTGTGCTCTGTCCCCATAGTATGGGTGTGTGCTGTAAGTCATACTGTCTGCTGACTATATACATTTGTACTGATAATAAAATAAAGCTAGAAGTTGTACATTACATTTGACTGGACTTCCTTCCGTCACTGGCCTGTGTATTTTCTCACTTGGTAAACTAGCCTAATAGCATGTGATTTGAAACCTAATCCAGCTAGCCTTATTGTGCTAGAAGTAGTTGTCACACTGATCAGACCATTGCTTAAAGCTAGAATCCTTAGTTGCTACAAAAATGAATGATGGATGATATACCCATTGATTCTTGAAGAATATAACTTATGAGCCTAGTGAGCTTAGTTCAACTGTCGAACCCCATCAGAACCCAAAATACAGTTGAAGTCGGAAGTTTACATACACCTTAGCCAAATGCATTCAAACTCAGTTTTTCACAATGCCTGACATTTTAATCCTAGTAAGAATTCCCTGGCATAGGTCAGTTAGGATCACCACTTTTATTTTAAGAATGTGAAATGTCAGAATAATAGTAGAGTGATTTATTTCAGTGTTTATTTCTTTCATCACATTCCCAGTGGGTCAGAAGCTTACATGCACTCAATTAGTATTTGGTAGCATTGTCTTTAAATTGTTTAACTTGGGTCAAACGTTTCAGGTAGCCCTGCACAAGCTTCCCACAATAAGTTGGGTGAATTTTGGCCCATTCCTCCTGACAGAGCTGGTGTAGGCCTCCTTGCTCGCACACGCTTTTTCAGTTCTGCCCACAAATGTTCTATGGGATTGAGGTCAGGGCTTTGTGATGGCCACTCCAATACCTTGACTTTGTTGTCCTTAAGCCATTTTGCCACAACTTTGGAAGTGTGCTTGGGGGTATTGTCCATTTGGAAGACCCATTTGCGACCAAGTTTTAACTTCCTGACTGATGTCTTGAGATGTTGCTTCAATATATCCACGTAATTTTCCTCCCTCATGACGTCATCTATTTTGTGAAGTGCACCAGTCCCTCCTGCAGCAAAGCACCCCCACAACATGATGCTGCCACCCCAGTGCTTCACGGTTGGGATGGTGTTCTTCAGGTTGCAAGCCTCCCCCTTTTTCCTCCAAACATAACGATGGTCATTTTGGCCAAACAGTTAGATTTTTGTTTCATCAGACCAGAGGACATTTCTCCAAAAAGTACCATCTTTGTCCCCATGTGCAGCTGCAAACAGTAGTCTGGCAATTTTTATGGCAGTTTTGGAGCAGTGGCTTCTTCCTTTCTGAGTGGCCTTTCAGGTAATGTCGATATAGGACTCGTTTTACTGTGGATGTAGATACTTTTGTACCTGTTTCCTCCAGCATCTTCACAAGGTCATTTGCTGTTGTTCTGGGATTGTTATGCACTTTTCACACCAAAGTACGTTCATCTCTAGGAGACAGAACGGGTCTCCTTCCTGAGCGGTATGACTGCTGCATGGTCCCATGGTGTTTATACTTGCGTATTATTGTTTGTACAGATGAATGTGGTACCTTCAGGCGTTTGGAAATTGCTCCCAAGGATGAACTAGACTTGTGGAGGTTGAGAATTATTTTCTGAGTTCTATTGATTTTCCCATGATGTCAAGCAAAGAGGCACTGAGTTTGAAAGTAGGCCTTGAAATACATCTACAGGTACACCTCCAATTGAATCAAATGATGTCAATTAGCCTATCAGAAGCTTATAAAGCCATGACATCGTTTTCTGGAATTTTCCAAGCTGTTTAAAGGCACAGTCAAGTTAGTGTATGTGAAATTCTGACCCACTGGAATTGTGATACAGTGAATTATAAGTGAAATTGTAACGGCTGGAGAGTCGGACCAAAATGCAGCGTGATGATGATTCATGATATTTTAATGAAGGAAAAAAACTATACATGAAGAAACTACAAAATAATGAAATGTGAAAACCGAAACAGCCCTATCTGGTGCAAACACAAAGACCGGAACAATCACCCACAAAACACTCAAAGAATATGGCTGCCTAAATATGGTTCCCAATCAGAGACAACGATAAACACCTGCCTCTGAGAACCACTCCAGACAGCCATAGACTTTGCTAGATACCCCCACTAAGCCACACACCCAAACCTAACAAAACCCCAAGACAAAACACACCACAATAAACCCATGTCACACCCCGGCCTGACCAAATAAATAAAGACAAACACAATATACTTCGACCAGGGCGTGACAGAACCCCCCCCCCCCCCCCCCTAAGGTGCGGACTCCCGGACGAACATCAAAACAATGGGAGGGTCCGGATGGGCGTCTGTCCATGGTGGCGGCTCCGGGACGTGGACCCCACTCTATCAATGTCTTAGTCCCTATTCCTCGCGTCCTAGGATAGTCCACCCTCGCCGCCGACCATGGCCTAGTAGTCCTCACCCAGAGCCCCACTGGACCGAGGGGAAGCCCGGCACCGAGGGGAAGCCCGGCACCGAGGGAAGCTCAGGCAGGTAGTTGGATCCGGCAGATCCTGGCTGGCTGGCGGTTCTGGCTGACTGGCGGATCTGGACGAGTCTGGCTGACTGGCGGATCTGGACGAGTCTGGCAGACTGACGGATCTGGCTGCTCCATGCTGACTGGCGGCTCTGGCTGCTCCACGCTGACTGGCGGCTCTGGCTGCTCCATGTAGACTGACAGCTCTGGCGGCTCCGTGCAGACTGGCAGCTCCGTGCAGACTGGCAGGTCCTTGCAGACTGGCAGCTCCTTACAGACTGGCAGCTCTGGCTGCTCCATGCAGACTGGCAGCTCTGGCTGCTCCATGCAGACTGACATCTCAGGCTGCTCCATGCAGACTGACATCTCTGGCTGCTCCATGCAGACTGACGGCTCTGGCTGCTCCATGCAGACTGACGGCTCTGGCTGCTCCATGCAGACTGACAGCTCTGGCTGCTCCATGCAGGCTGGCTGCTCTGAACAGGTGGGAGACTCCGGCAGCGCAGGAGAGGAGGAAGGCTCTGGCTGCGCTAAATAGGCGGGAGACTCCGGCAGCGCAGGAGAGGAGAAAGGCTCTGTCTGCGCTAAACAGGCGGGAGGCTCCGGCAGCGCAGGAGAGGAGGAAGGCTCTGGCAGCGCTGGAGAGGCGAGGCGCACTGTAGACCTGGTGCGGGGAGCTGCCACCTGGTGTGTGGAGGTGGCATAGGATGGGCTAGACCGTGAAGGCGTACTGGAGATCTTGAGAGCAGTGCTGGCACAGGACGTGCAAGGCTAGGGATGTGCACAGGAGGCCTGGTGCATGAGGCTGGCACCAACTTCACCAGCCGACTAACACGCACCTCAGGACGAGTATGGAGCGCTGACCCAGGTGCCATCAAATCCCCGACACGCTCCGTCGGGCGAATTCCATGTTTAAAACACCAACACAGCAACTCCCTCATTACTCTCTCCTCCAATTTCCCCATTAACTCCTTCACAGTCTCTGCTTCGCTCACCTCCAACACCGGCTCTGGTCTCCTCACGATAAACAGGGAGAGTTGGCTCAGGTCTGACTCCTGACTCTGCCACACTCTCCCTGAGCCGCCCCCCCCCCCCCCAATACATTTTTGGGGCTGACTCTCGGGCTTGCTTCGCCAACCTCATTCTCTCGTAACCTTCTGCACACTGCTCCATCGAATCCCAGGCGGGCTCCGGCACTCTCCCTGGGTCAACCGCCCACCTGTCTATCTCCTCCCAAGTTGTGTAGTCCAGATATTGCGCCTCATACCGGCGCCTCTCAGCTCTCGCCGCCTCCAGTTCTTCTTTGAGGCGGCGATATTCTCCAGGCTGCACCTTGGGGCGGCTACACTCCCCTGGTTTAGCCCAGGGTCCTCTCCCGTCGAGGATTTCCTCCCATGTCCAGAATTCCTTATTACGTATCTCCTGCTGCCACTGTTGCTTCTCCTGCTGCTCCTGCCTGTTGACACGCTGCTTGGTCCTGTTGTGGTGGGTGATTCTGTAACGCCTTTCTTGTGGAGAAGGAGAGTCGGACCAAAATGCAGCGTGATGATGATTCATGATATTTTAATGAAGGAAAAAAACTATACATGAAGAAACTACAAAATAATGAAATGTGAAAACCGAAACAGCCCTATCTGGTGCAAACACAAAAACAGGAACAATCACCCACAAAACACTCAAAGAATATGGCTGCCTAAATATGGTTCCAATCAGAGACAACGATAAACACCTGCCTCTGATTGAGAACCACTCCAGACAACCATAGACTTTGCTAGATACCCCCACTAAGCCACACACCCAATACCTAACAAAACCCCAAGACAAAACACACCACAATAAACCCATGTCACACCCCGGCCTGACCAAATAAATAAAGTCAAACACAATATACTTCGACCAGGGCGTGACAGAAATAATCTGTCGGTAAACAATTGTTGGAAAAATGACTTGTGTCATGCACAAAGTGGATGTCCTAACCGACTTGACAAAACTATAGATTGTTAACAAGACATTTGTGGAGTGGTTGAAAAACGAGTTTTTAATGGCTCCAACCTAAGTGTATGTAAACTTCCGACTTCAATTGTTTAAGCTTATTTTACTCCAATTTTTGTCTAAACAAACACTATATATCTTCAAAACATGGTTAAAACTATAATGTTGATATTGTGGATGGTCAGTCCTTATATCTATAGCTCTGAGTTTGAGTGGTTCCATCGTTCCAGGCCCGTCCCTCAGCTTATTTATTTTTTATACCAAAACAGGCAGGTGCCTACTTTGTTATTGTTTCAATGAAGGACTCTAGCTTTAAAGAGAGTCTACATGTTTGAATATGTAGCAGTCATCAATATGGCAATTAACATGGCTACACCAGTTGTGAATGTTATGAAGAGAAAACGGATTGCTCAGCTCTTTGACCCACTCAACACCCTTTACCCGAATGACAAAGAATATGAAGCTCAAAAATTGCTGTGACGTCAATTCACGCATCTGTGTTTTATACCACGACTCATGCAGATGCTGCAAAACAGTACAGTTGCACAGAGCTGGTGAATCTCATCGCAATTGCTGATGACTCACTGATCAAGTCATTGATGTAAAATGTCTCAGAGTCTGTGTCGATTACTACTGCCACACCGACAGCTCACTGCTGCTACTCCCTGTTTATTATCTATATATAGTCACTTTACAAATGAACTTGACTAACCTGTACCCCCGCATATTGATTCGGTACCGGTAGCCCCTGTATATAGACTTGTTATTATGTCATCTTTTTTTGTTACTTTTTGATTTGTTTTTTTAAACTTTAGTTTATTTAGTAAACATATTCTTAACTCCATTTCTTGAACTGCATTGTTGGTTAAGGGCTTGTAAGTAAGCAGTTCACGGTAAGGTCTACACCTTTTGTATTCAGCGCACGTGACAATTTGATTTGATTTATTGTTGAATACAACCTTTCTTCCTTTCTCTTTGTGCCTCCCTTTATCTTTGTCTTCCCTCCCTCTTCATCTCCCTCTCTTCGCTCTGTCTTTGAAAGTTCAGGTCTTGTTGAAACAGGAAACTGAGTGTCTGAGTAAGAGGTGAATATAAACCCCCCTCTCACATCTCTCCACTCAGATGTACTACAGAGCACTCTGCTGTGCTACACCTACAGAGCCTCCATCTATCACCACTGGCGCCTTTCCCCATTGGAACATCACAGAGGAGGAGAACACTCATTCTCCGTTGGTGTCTAAAGGACTCTCACACAGATTCTCAAACACGCACATGTCATACTCGCATTACACGTGAATGTTACCAGCAGTGTGAAACACCCAGACCCACTGGACTCGACCTCTGGGCCTCACTGGGTTATACCTCTATCCCTGCGGTACTCTACAGCTCTGACATCAACTCATTCCACAGCATCAGAGTGCTGCTGATCGTCACCAGAGCCACAACAGGGCAATGCTGTGAGTATTAACTATTTTTTAAGCTGTCAAGTCTAATTGATCTCACTGTATTTAATGTACATGCAAAAAGTTTTTATTCGACCCTGATTTAACTTATTAAGAGCATGTTTTTTTTGCTTTAACAGAAAGAGGACAATGTCACATAAATATATAGGACAAACTGATCTTATATGAAGACTTTATAAATATCTTTTGTATTTTTTATTGTCAAGCCAGATCTATACCCCTGCTGTGTTTCCTGACTCCTGGTTGGCAGTCTGCTGTGGTTGATAATGGTCATCTGTTCTGTATGTTATAATGGAACATTAGATGATTCCTTGTAGCTCAGTTGGTAGAGCATGGTGCTTGCAACACAAGGATAGTGGGTTTGATTCCCGGACCACCCATACGTAAAATGTATCCACTCAATGATTGTACTACATGAAATGTTCAACTTGTGCAATAACACACTGGTACTGAGAACCGGCACCTCACATTTTCTAATGCTTGAGTACTGACACTTCTTATAGAATATTGGCTTAGAAATATGGCAGATTTCCAGCACCCAAAATGAGTACTGTTACCTTTTTTACCTTTAACACTTGAACTAGTTTGCACGTTAAGTGCATTCGTGTTTACATCAGTTAGAGAGTGACACACAAAAGACTGCATGTTCTATCATTATGTATTCAGATGAAAGCCCCTTATTTTCCTTGCCAACCAGCACTCTCGACACTCCAGCAGCCCATGTGTAAAAACAAGAATTTGGTTGGAAACTAAAGGGTGTTCAGAAGAAGTGTGGTTTTCAACTTCCTCCCTCTCTTTGTTCAAGTTATCGCTGATCCAGCTTTCTGACAATAAATGGAGAAAGAAATGACATACAGGGCTATTTGAAATGCCCTTAATAGTGTTTGTTTTGATATATGTTATCTGACATAAGTTACAATGAATTGTGATTGATGCAACAGTACATCAAGAAGACATGACGCACACCCAGATGTACCTCAGTAACCAAATGGGCTACTAATCCATACCTGTGATTCCCTCCAGCCCCCAGAGTTCTCTGGTATCCCTTCCATAAGAGCTCCACATCGCCATGGGCAGTGGGCCCAGTAAAGAGCATCAGGGATCCAGCACTCATGCAGCCTTGCTGGGCCAGGAAGAGCTCGCTGAGCCGGTCATACTGGGTAAGGCCTGGACTCTATGTCAGATTGAGCACAGGAAAGGATAAGGCTCTGGGAAACAAGCCAGTACTAGCATATCTCAGATGGGCAGTGTCCCCAAAGGTCAATGGCTCTGGGTTTGTCTGGACTGAAACCTATAGGCCAGGGAATTGAAAATGTGCACGACAGCTAGGTCCATTTTAAAGGACAATCACCGGATGGCCTGCATCTGATGCAAATGTATAGATCAAAACAATGTGACCAATATAATGATGAAAAAATGTAGTTAGTGTTTCTGTACATACATGGTGTGATGATTAGCCCCTACATTAAATGTCACCGTAGTTGGTGTGCAGAAAAGAGAAGAAGAAAACAAGCCTACTGGCCTGGTCTTCTGTTAAACCACAAGAGGTGTGAAAAGAAAAAAAGCAAGAAGCGAAAGACCTATATTTAGAAGTGGTGTGACCAGGGACCAGGTGACACACTCTGGACTCTGGGGTAGACGTAACATAGTAAATGTAAATCTATGACACTCCAATTTGTATGATATGTTACATTTTGTATGGTATGAATTAATTTGTGGATGTCCATCATCCATTTCATATGACATGTTATGAATAACCATTCATATAATATGTTACATATTGCAATTCGTACAATATGTTATGAATTGTCTATGAGACCAGGCTGGGTGACAAAAGTCCTACTTTTTGAGCTGTCACTCAAGATGTTCGTTTATGAAGATCACAGTAATAATTTGTAATCATTTATTTTTTGTAACTTGGAAAGGTCTAACCATGAATACTCAAGTGTGAATTGAAAGCATACATGTACATGGTTTGAGGTTCTTATAGTAGAGTCAGAGTGACAGTCACTTTCCTTGTCTCTGTATTGTCCATAGAGAGCAGCAGGTATGTGGTAGTGGCCCTGTATAACTATCCCACTGGACATCCAGCAAACAGCAGTATCCGCGCGGGAGAGAGAATCAATGTGCTTTCAGAGTAAGAAACCATACCCTCTACCTACAACTACCACAATTACTACTACAGTTATTACAACTGTACTGTGCTTTTTCTATAAAACCTATGTATCTCTTTTATGTGTTTCTGTGAATGTGCATGTCTATGTAGCGAGGGGGAATGGTGGAAGGTGAGATCCTCTGCCACAGGCAATGAGAGCTACATCCCCAGCAGCTACACAGCCAGGGTGTACCACAGGTGAGTCTGCTGATCCATCTGACTATTCTCCTTTGGAGCTCTATTTACATGGATCTGTCTTTCTATTTCTAACTCTTT
The DNA here is from genome assembly GCF_034236695.1 of Oncorhynchus nerka. NCBI lineage: Eukaryota > Metazoa > Chordata > Actinopteri > Salmoniformes > Salmonidae > Oncorhynchus > Oncorhynchus nerka. The sequence continues at coordinate 63,816,337 of NC_088402.1, forward strand.
CTCTATTCTCTTTCTCGAGGTGTCAGTATGAGGGTCTCAGCAGAAAGAAGGCTGAGGAGCTCCTGTTGCTGCCCAACAACCAGACTGGCTCTTTTCTGGTCCGGGAAAGTCAGACCCGCCCTGGTGAGTTTAGTTCACAATCAAATGCTAACAAGAACAGGGAAAGCAGCTTAAAGTTGTAATTGATAAACCCGAAGGGATACAACTGAAGTATGGTGTACATGATCCAATCTAGGTGCCCACTCCCTGTCAGTGCGTAAAACCAGTGACCAGGACCGTTGCTCAGTCAAACACTACCGGATCCAACAACTGGAGAACGGCTGGCACTTCATCTCCCCCTGCCTCACATTCCCCACCCTCACAGCCCTAGTGGACCACTACTCAGGTCAGTAGAGGTGGTTCAAGCGTATACAGCAGTTTAGAACATGTTGAATGCTGTAGATACAACTTTTCAAACCCTTTTGTGTCCAACCCACACATTTGAACCTCTGTACAAGGAGTGGTGGAAAAGGCACCCAATGTGTCATACTTGAGTAAAAGTAAAGATAGCTTAATAGAAAATGACTCAAGTAAAAGTCACCCAGTAAAATGCTATTTGAATAAAAGTCTGAAAGTATTTGGTTTTAAATAAGTACTTAAGTATCCATAGTAAATGGGCTCCCAAGTGGAGCAGCGGTCTAAGGCACTGCATCTCAGGTGTCACTACAGTCCCTGGTTCAAATCCAGGCTGTACCACATCTAGCCATGATTGAGAATCCCATAGGGCGGCGCACAAACAGTGTCGTCCTGGTTTGCCCAGAGTAGGCAGTCATTGTAAATAAGAATTTGTTCTTAACTGACTTGCCTAGTTAAATAAAGGTTAAACTAAATGCAATTGATAAAATATACTTAAGTATTAAAAGTATAAATCATTTCAAATTCCAATATTTTATTTACAGAGCCAGGGGCACACTCCAACACTCAGACATCGTTTATAAACAAAGCATGTGTGTTTAGTGAGTCCGCCAAATCAGAGGCCGTAGGGATGACCAGGGATGTTCTCTTGATAAGTGTGTGAATTGGACCATTTTCCTGTCCTGCTAAGCATTCAAAATGTAACAAGTACTTTTGGATGTCAGGGAAAATGTATAGGGTACAAAGTACATTATTTTCTTTGGGAATGTAGTGAAGTAAAAGTAGTCATAAATGTAAAGTACAGATACCCCAAAAAAACTTAAGTATTTTTTTTTTTGGAGGGTTACTTTTTCTCCCCAATTTCATGGTATCCAATTAGTAGTTACAGTCTTGTCTCATCTCTGAAATTCCCATATGGAGTCGGGAGAGGCGAAGGTCGAGAGCCGTGCGTCCCCCGAAACACATCCCAACCAAGCCGCAGTGCTTCTTGACATAATGCCCACACAATGCCCACACAATGCCCAACCAGGAAGCCAGCCGCACCGATGTATCGGCGGAAACAACGTGCACCTGGCGACCGTGTCAGCGTGCACTGCGCCCAGCCCGCCACAGGAGTCGCTAGTGTAAATTGGGACAAGGACATCTCTGCCGTCCTAACCCAGACGACGCTGGGCCAATTGTGCGCCGCCCCATGGGTCTCCCGGTCGCGGCCGACTGCGACAGAGCCTGGACTCGAACCCAGAATCTCTAGTGGCGCATAGTGCCACTCGGGAGGCCCGACTTAAGTATTTTGACTTAAGTACTTCACACCACTGTGCACAGGTAGCAGTGGGTTGAAAGCTGGGGGCATCTTCAGTCATTGTACTGTAGTATTCATGTGAAACCTGAGTTGCAACAGACTGATTTATGTTTCCTTCCAGAGGTCACTGATGGGCTGTGCTGTCTGTTGGGGGAGCCTTGCTTCATCCAGGGGTCCAACAGCATTCCTGTGGCTACTGGCCCAATACCCATGGCCGTCAGGAAGTCCACCCTCAACTGGAAAGATGCGGACAGGTGAGGTCATGTACTGTTGTCGTAATAAGATGCCAGTCTCTGTGTATGCATGTCTGCCAATAAATCTATTATTTATCAGCATTTTCTCACTAATGGGTTTTCTCTCTATCTGTCTGCAGCTCCATGATTTTTGGCAAGGTCAATGAGGATTCCCTGGTGAGCGAGGGCCTGAGAGAGGCCATCAGTTCCTACCTCTTCATGACAGGGGACTGCAGCCAGAAATGGGACAGCTGAGACTGGAGCTGTCCTCAAGAGAGACAAATAGTGAGATACACAGACTAAAACGGAGAGTAAAACGGAGCAAGGAGCTTACCTATTGGGGCAGAGGGTACCCGAGGACCATATCACGTGGCCATGAACCTAGTGGATCTTGAACATTGTTGAGGGAACTGGGATTCACAACTCAACCACTGCAGACAACCATTGTTCTCAAAGCGATGGTTGTCAAGTGCTGACATTGCCAAGCAGACGAGGCCCATATTTGCTTGGATTCATGATCAGAAGACATTTTTAGATCCTGGAGGCAGACTAAAAAATAGTTGACAGAAATAAGGGAGTAACTGTGCCCATAGGAACACAGTGTTCTAAAGAGATCATGCATTCAAACTGATTACAGCTTGCAACATGGAAATGAGATGATGATCCTCACTGTGTCAGATTGTGTACATGATCTCTAATGTTAAACTAGAACAGTAGGTCTAAAGACAGTGACACGATATGTTGCCATTTATTATGGTTTTTGAAAAGCTGCTAACTTCATAATGAAATGTTCCATTCAGCCTTTACTCGTGATTCTAAGTAACCACCGCTGATTGCAATGTTCTTTACAGAAAGTAGTGTGATAGTGAGGTATACAGCCCTATATATGAAAGGCATAACCACCTGCATGTTTCAAATAGATCCCCTATCATCAGTAAACAGGCTATTTGGTTGGTTTTGTTGAGCTACCTTGAAAGAAAGGAAATGTTTGTTGTATGGGTTTCCTGTCCTGAACAGAAACACCTTTTAGCTGTTGCTTGTTCTCCACCGCACCGCAGTATAACTTTGACACAGGATATGGTCAAGGTGCAGTGGAAAAAAATATAGTGTGGCAGAGACAGCAGAAAGTTATGATTTGTGCTGAAGAGCATCTCAAAGCTATGTGTAATATTGAAGCAATAAGGCAAGAGGGGTTGTGGTATATGGCCAATATACCATGGCTAAGGGCTGTTATTATGCAAGACGCATCACGTAAGCGTATTTAGAAAAGTACAAATAAATGTTTCATTCCCATGGTGTACTGTCTCATACCACAGCTTTCAGCCAATCAGCAATCAGGGCTCGAACCACCCAGTTTTTAATATGGTATAAAACACTTAAATGTTCTTATGTGGTTTCATCAACTGAAATAATAGACTATATACATTATGTGCTCAATATTGAGCTTTGTGATCAATACAAGTTGTGGAAATGTTTTCTTTACTATCCTACATTAAAACATTTAATGTTGAAACATTTTTCTATATATATATTTTTTTCTTCAAATCAGAGAAGTTTAAACAAATAACCAAATGCAATTTAAAGAAGATTGAGTGGAAATTGCAGTATCATACTGTAGCTTGTGTAACATCGCTACCTGCTGGAGGAAATGTGTAGGTCGTCAGGTTGCGGAAGACTTCAGCACCCACGACGCACGCGTCATGTCTATTCAATTTACTTCCTGTTAGATATCCCTAGTGTGTGGTGGTGTTGCATTTGATAATTTAATCAGTGTTTTTAGCTGTTATCCTAGCTATACCTCGTTTATTCATGCTTAGGTTGCTGTGCACTACTATTTTGTGCGTAATTCACGTTTTTACATTGATCAGCAATGCGAAAGGACAAGAGTTTACAGAGCTGGAGATGGCACACTACAGGTACAGTAATGACAATCTAGTGACGTTAGGCTTTTATCACACGTCTGTTAACTAACGTTATGTTGTAACTCTCAAACTAGGCGATATTATGCCTTCTCCCTACAGTTTTCAGGCATTGGCTAAGCCCAAGACTATCTCATGTGAACTACAATCTCGATGCTGTGTTTAAGGTTTCGTCGGATTTCGACACATTATCCTTCAAATAAAAAATATTCGACTGCTTCCATCCGACGAAACTACACTTCCCGAGTTACGTTTACACACAGATGTTCGGCGCACTCGATATAGCTAATCAGCACAGGTGGTCGCTTCTTGTTTTACGTCTGTTTTCATAAACAAGTGCTGTAACGTCGAGATATGGCCGCGTGAGAACACTAACCAAAACAAGGGTGTGTAACAATGTCATTTTTTTTAAGGATTTCTCGCTGATAAGGTCCTAAAACCGTACCGCAAGTGACGCGTGTTCATGTCCAGATTGAGTATCTGGTCTCTTAACAAACCCCCTGTACAGAAGATGCCTTTTAAAACACAAATCAAACGAAGTGGTTTTATGCACATGCTGAAATTAGAATGCAAAAGGCAGTGAATGAGAGAAAACAGACGGGCTGCTAGCGTCAATGGCATCATGCGCTTGAATTGAAACTGAACGAAAATATAAAAGTAACATGCAACAATTAAAAAAATATTTTACCAAGTTAAAGTTCATAAAAGGAAATAAGTCACAATTAAATAAATTCATAATTCCCTAAACTATGGATTTCACATGACTGGGAATACAGATATGAATCGGTTGATCGCAGATACCTTAAAGAAAGGGCAGGTTCTTGGATCAGAAAACCAGTCACTATCTGTAACACACTGTTGTACACTTCGTCCAGAGCATCCCAAACATGCTCAATGGGTGACATGTCTGGTGAGTATGCAGGCCATGGAAGAACTGGGACATTTTCAGCTTCCAGGAATTGTGTACAGATCCTTGTGACATGGAGCAATCAATGCATTATTATACTGAAACATGAGGTGAAGGTGGCGGATGAATGGCATGACAATGGGCCTCAGGATCTCATCACGGTATCTTTGTGCATTCAAATTGCCATCAATAAAATGTTATGTTCGCTGTCTGTATCTTATGCCTGGTTTTCTGATCCACGCTCTTAACCTTTTTTTAAGGTAGTCTATGACCAACCGATGGTTATCTGTATTCCCAGTCATGTGAAATCTATAGATTAGGGCCTAATTTATTTATTTCAATTGGCTGATTTCCTTATGAACTGTAAGTAAAATATTTTAAAATGTTGCATGTTGAATTTCTATTTTGTGTTCAGTGTAATTCCAGCGTGTACGTGCTCGTTCACACATGTAAAACAGTATTATTTTTTAAATCAGCTTTTCATTAGATTTGGGCTTTAGTCTAGTAAATTGTGTAATGGAACCGAATCGTGATCAAGGGCTAGGATTAGTCATAGGGTTCCGCTTGATCTGCTCTTTTAACACCTTATCTACTTGGTTTTGTTCTTTCCTGACAGGGAGAAAATCAAGTCCATGTTTTATCATGCATACAACAGCTACTTGGATCATGCTTATCCATATGACGAACTGCGGCCCCTGACCTGTGATGGCCAGGATACATGGGGCAGGTATGACTGTTGCCTCTGCAGTTGTTTGACAATAAACCAATGTTGTAATTTCCTGTGAATGACACAGCCAAGACTAATACCTGGACAATCAATAGCCCAAACCACCTGAAACCTCAGTGTTTTCCACTAGCACCGGCTGTCCTATACACTCATTTTCAGCCGGGTACTTTTTCCACTTAAATAAACTAGGCTACTTTTCAATTCGCAAGTCTGGGGGAAAAAAGTCGGCCGGGCCCACTCCCGCTAGAATGAACTATATCAAATATTTTGGATATACTGACACGATACATGTCTCTCTGCCCTACCAATGGGAGTTGTCCACAAAGGGGCACAGCTAGCTCCCTCCTATCCTTTCTTTGGATTGTTGGATACATCTCATTATTGTAATCCTTTTTTAAATATTCTTTGAGGGTTGTTGATGTCAACCGCCTGTATTCAATGGATAGAGATGCTGTACTACTAGCCTCAATCCATGAATATGCATAGCCATCTCGAGACAACTACGATATCGTGTTTTTTCTCAAAGTTTCCGGGATGTCACGTGTCCTACTTATATCAGTACACTCGTAACAACTTAAGCATTATGAAACTTCTATTTGATCAAATAAGCCATACATTTTTCGGTTGACCAAATTCAACACTCTCGTTGACCTCCATACAAAAACTCCTTGCTTTGTGTGCGACACAACGGGAAAAATGCAACCTGATGGAGTGAGACTGATTTTCTGCCGAGTTGGGCCTCTCTCTTCCTTGTCCTCTCTGCGATGCCATGGACATACTATGTAGATGTATGATTTATGCATCTCCTAGTGATCTATTGATTGGACAGGCACCTGTCTGCACAAAGTGAGCGATGACAGGGAAACACTGCTGGTTTGACAGTCTGCTGTCTGTCCTGCCTCCCGGTACCTGGGTGTGTTTGTGCACATGAATTTATTTTATTTGGTGTGTTTCATATGCAGCTACGAAGTGCTGGCGCATAAGGCTTACTGTGATTTGATTGACTAACAGCAAGCTTGACTAGTTTATAAATGCTGTCGAACTGACTGATAGACTTTAATCAATCTCATACATCCTTGGCATTTATAAATCATACAACTACATAGTATGTCCATGGCATCGCATTGGGACAAATAAAATAAAGATCTCGTTTGTATTTTCGATATGAAGTCCATCAGGCCCTGCCAGACAGTGACGTTAAAGTAAGTGACTCGTCAGTAGCTGTTGATTTGGCTCCCTAGTTTGCATACGTGTAGTTTTTTGGGACAACTATCTGCAGATACAGTATATTCACACCCCTTGACTTTTTCCAAAATGTGTTACATCCTTAATTTAAAATCGATTTAAATGTAGATTTGTTTTGTCACTGGCCTACACACAATACCCCATAATGTCAAAGTATTCAACCCCTTTGTTATGGCAAGCCTAAATAAGTTCAGGAGTAAAAATGTGCTTAACAAGTCACATAAGTTGCATGGACTCACACTGTGTGCAATAATAGATTTTAACATGATTTTCTAAAGAATTCCTCATCTCTGTACCCCACATATACAATTATCTGTACGGTCTCTCAGTCGAGCAGTGAATTTCAAACACAGGTTCAACCACAAAGACCAGGGAGGTTTTCCAATATCTTGCAAAGAAGTGCACCTATTGGTAGATGGGTAAAAATAAAAACTGAGGATGGACCAACATTGTAGTTAGTCCACAATACTAACCTAGTTGACATGGTGAAAAGGAAGTAAGCCTGTACAGAATAAAACATATTCCAACACATGCATCCTGTTTGCAACAAGACACGAAAGTAATACTGCAAAAAATGTGGCAAAGCAATTCACTTTTTGTCCTGAATACAAAGTACCACTCTCCATATTTTCAAGCATAGTGGTGGCTGCATCATGTTGTGGGTATGCTTGTAATCGTTAAGGACGGGGGAGTTTTTCAGGAGAAAACTTAAACGTAATGGAGCTAAATACCGGCAAAATGCTAGAGGAAAACCTGTCTCAGTCTGCTTTCCACCAGACACGAGGAGATTAATTCACATTTCAGCAGGACAATAACTTAAAACACAAGGCCAAATCAACACTGGAGTTGCTAAGCAAGAGAACAATTTACCTAGAGTGTGCGAGTTAGAGCTTTGACTTAAATCTACTTGAAAATATATGGCAAGACCTGAAAATGGTTGTCTAGCAATGATCAACAACCAATCTGACAGAGCTTGAAGAGTTTTGAAAAGAATAATGGGCAAATGTTGTACAATCCAGATGTGGAAAGCTCTTAGACTTACACACAATGACTCACAGCTGTAATCCTGCCAAAGGTGCTTTCTTCTACAAAGTATTGAGTCATGTATGATACTTTAAATATTTCTGTATTTCATTTTCAATGCATTTGCAAAAAAGTAAACAACAAAAACGTTACAGCCTTATTCTAAAATGTATTAAATCGTTTGTTTTTTCCCACTCAGTCTACACACAATACCCCATAATGACAAAGCAAAAACAGGTTTTTCGAAATATTTGAAAATTGTAAAAATAATAATAATAATAATAAAAAAGGAAATCACATTTACATAAATTAAGTATCCAGACCCTTTACTCAGTACTTTGTTGAAGCACCCTGAGCAGCGATTCCAGCCTAGAGTCTTCTTGGGTATGACGCTACAAGCTTGGCATACCTGTATTTGGGGGGTTTCTCCCATATTTCTCTGCAGACCCTCTCAAGCTCTGTCAGGCTGGACGGGGAGCGTCGCTGCACAGCTATTTTCACGTCTCCAGAGATGTTCGATCAGGTTCAAGTCCGGGCTCTGGCTGGGCCACTCAAGGACATTCAGAGACTTGTCCTGAAGCCACTCCTGCATTATCTTAGCTGTGTGTTTAGGGTTGTTGTCCTTTTGGAAGGTTAACCTTCGCCCCTGAGGTCTTGAACACGCTCTGGAGCAGGTTTTCATGAAGGATCTCTGTACCTTTGCTCCATTCATCTTTCCCTCGATCCTGAATAGTCTCCCAGTGCCTGCTGTTGAAAAACATCCCCACACCATGATGCTGCCACCACCATGCTTCACTGTAGGGATGGTGCCAGGTTTCCTCCAGACGTGATGCTTGGCATTCCAGCTAAAGAGTTCAATCTTGGTTTCATCAGACCCAGAGAATCTTGTTTCTCAATGGTCTGAGAGTCCTTTAGGATCCTTTTTGAAGAACCCCACAGAGGAACTATTGAGCTCTGTCAGTCACTATCGGGGTCTTGATCACCTCCATGAACAAGGCCCTTCTCCCCCGATTGCTCAGTTTGGCTGGGCGGCCAGCTCTAGAAAGATTCTTGGTTGTTCCAAGCTTCTTCCATTTAAGAATGATGTAGTCCACTGTATTATTTGGGATCTTCAATGCTGCAGAAATGTTTTTGGTACACTTCCACAGATCTGTGGCTTGACACAATCCTGTCTCGGAGCTCAATGAACAATTCCTTCAACCTCATGGCTTGGTTTCTGCTCTGACATGCACTGTCAACTGTGGGACCTTTTCTATAGATAGGTGTGTGCCTTTCCAAATCTTGTCCAATCAAACAAACAAAAAAACAGAGACTCCAATGAAGTAGAAACATCAAGATGATCAATGGTGAAAGCACCAATTTGTAAGTCGCTCTGGATAAGAGCGTCTGCTAAATGACTTAAATGGAAATGGAAATGGAAACAGGATGCACCTGAGCTCAAGTTCGAATCTCCAAGTAAAGGGTCTGAATACTTGTGTAAATAATTGGCAAACATTTCTAAACCTGTTTTTGCTTTGTCATTATTGGGTATTATGTGTAGATTGAGGATATTTCATTTAATCCATTTTAGAAATGAGGCTAATGTAACAGAATGTGGAAATGGGGAAGGGGGCTGAATACACTGTATATGGTATTTTCAAAGATATGTATATAGGTCTACTGATTTAATCAGTGTTGACAATAGTGAACTGCTGCTTTCTGTGTAGCAAAGCCCATGGTTAACACCTGCTTCATTCTTCAATCATACCTGTATTGCAAATAGCTGAGAAAATGCCTTTTAAAAAGGAACCTTGAAGCCTGTGGGGTCAGTAGTTAAACAAGTATTTTTTTTTTATAAATTACATGCTGCAATTCACAAACAATTGCAAACACTTGTTGAAATTCTTTAACTAATTAAACTGTCATTCTATCTCTTCTCTTAACATGTATGGACCCAGAACTATTATTTTTATTTTAGAAAAAAAGTGCCCATCACACAATTTGGTAGATTTAAAAAAATAATTAAAAGTTATATTTCTTTTCAAGCTCCTTTGGGCTATTTACTTAATTGTTCTGTTTTAATACATAATTTGAATAACATTCAATTGTGGCAATTCATATCTTTCAGTAAAACACTTCAGTCTCGATAAGACAGGTTAAAACTTCTTAGGGCTGCAATCCCGTTAACGGGATTGATATGACAACAGCCAATGAAAGTGCAGAGCGCCAAATTAAAAAAACAGAAATCTCATAATTAAAATTCCTCAAACATACATGTATCTTATACCATTTTAAAGGTAATCTTGTTGTTAATACCACAAGTGTCGTCCGATTTCAAATAGGCTTTACAGTGAAAGCACCACAAACAATTATGTTAGGTCACCGCCAAGTCACAGAAAAATTCTGCCATTTTTCCAGCCAAAGAGAGGAGTCACAAAAAGCACAAATAGAGATGAAAATTAATAGCTAACCTTTGATGATCTTCATCAGATGACACTCATAGGACTTCATGTTACACAATACATATGTTTTGTTCGATAAAGTGCATATTTATATAAAAAAATCTCAGTATACATTGGTGCGTTATGTTCACTAGTTCGAAAAACATCCTGTGATATTGCAGAGAGACACATTTGACAGAAATACTCATCATAAATGTCAATGAAAATACAATTGTTAGACATGGAAATATAGATACACTTCTCCTTAATGCAACCGCTGTGGCAGATTTCCAAAATACTTTACGGAAAAAGCAAACCATGCAATAATCTGAGTATAGCTTTCAGACAACAAAGCAGCCAAAAAGATATCTGCCATATCAGGTAGTCAACAGAAGTCAGAAATAGCATTATAAATATTCACTTACCTTTGATGATCTTCATCAGAATGCACTCCCAAAGTGAATGCACTGCGCCTCAAAGCCTGTGGCAATCTGCCAGACCCCTGGCTCAAACAGCCCTTATGAGCCCCCACCTCACAGTAGAATCCACAAACAAGTTTCTAAAGACGGTTGACATCTAGTTGAAGCCTTAGGAAGTGCAACATAACCAATATCCCACTGTGTATTCAATAGGGGCTGGGTTGAAAATTGACCAACTGCAGATTTCCCATTTCCTGTTTGGATTTCTTCTCAGGTTTTTGCCTGCCATATGAGTTCTGTTATACTCGCAGACATCATTCAAACAGTTTTAGAAACTTCAGAGTGTTTTCTATCCAATACTAATAATAATATGCATATATTAGCAACTGGGAATGAGGAGCAGGCTGTTTACTCTGGGCACCTTTCATCCAAGCTACTCAATACTGCCCCTGCAGCCATAAGAAGTTAAAGGTTTTATGTTGTCTTAAATAGTCTTGACCATATTGTCCTAGGCGATATCCCCCCCAAAAAAACAATACACTGAATTCACACATTCAGTCTTTTAAATTGTGAATGCAATACCACAGCACACTTTTCCAATCTGAGATGTAAATTCAATAATTTTGCAGTGTATTGATTTGACTATGACGTTGCACCTCTCATTTCTTTTCAGTGTTTCACTGACTTTGATAGATGCCCTGGATACATTGCTGGTATGCACCTTCTTGTCATCATTATCTTATATTAAGTTTGTCATTCAACACCTGTGACAATGAGGTACTAAATGGTCTCCCAATCTTGTTGCCTCAATTTGCTTTTTTCAGATTCTGGGGAACCACACTGAGTTTCAGCGTGTGGCAACTCTGCTTCAGGACACTGTGGACTTTGACATCGACGTCAATGCATCTGTTTTTGAGACTAACATTCGAGGTGAGATTACAGGGAATAGGTTCAAATTTAAGCTATGAAAAAGTGTCATGCTCTTGTCTAGGAGATGTATGTAGGCTTTTAGCTGTGTTTGTTGGTTGTAACTGAGCTGGGTTTCTGTCTGCAGTGGTGGGTGGTCTTCTCTCGGCCCACCTGCTGTCTAAGCGTGCTGGGATGGAGGTGGAGCCTGGCTGGCCTTGTTCTGGACCCCTCCTCAGGATGGCTGAGGACGCAGCACGAAAACTCCTCCCTGGTGAGCCGTCTACATGATTAGATTTATTTTATTATTGCATCTTCCAGATGCCCAGGACACACATATGCACACTAACATATGGCCATATGGCTCTGACATGGCATTTGCCTGGCTCTGTTTATGACCAGACTTAGGCTCACATTTTCTTTTCGTCTGCAGCGTTCCAGACGCCCACAGGGATGCCCTATGGCACAGTGAACCTGCTTAGAGGGGTGAACCCTACAGAGACCCCTGTCACCTGTACTGCTGGGGTGGGCACCTTTATCCTGGAGTTTTCAGCTCTTAGCCGGCTCACTGGGGACCCCGTATTTGAGGACGTGGCGCGCAAGGCCCTCCGGTCACTGTGGAAGACTCGCTCTGAGATAGGACTGGTGAGTCGGCAAAAAGAGCTGCCGATTTAGTCCTGTGACAATCTGTTTTATGCTGTCCTCTTTTGATTTGTGTCATATTCATACAGTAGATTTATTGAAACATTTAGATTGCTTGGTACACTTTGCCAGACCCAGGGACCTAGGAGCTGTTTCTTTTTTCCAGGTGGGGAACCACATTGATGTGCTCTCCAAGAAATGGGTGGCCCAGGACGCAGGTATAGGGGCCGGTGTGGACTCGTACTTTGAGTACCTGGTGAAGGGCTCTATCATGCTACAAGATGAGGAACTGCTGTCAATGTTCTTAGGTATTATTACTAGTTTATCATCAGACCACTTGATCATGTGGTAGATGGATACACAGTTTACATTGCAAGCACATTAGTAATAGATGTTTATATTTTTGGGCATCCACAGAGTATGACAAGGCAATTAAAAACTACACCAAGTTTGATGACTGGTACCTGTGGGTCCAGATGCACAAGGGAACGGTCTCTATGCCTGTTTTCCAATCACTGGAGGCCTTCTGGCCAGGGCTACAGGTAAAATACATTTCTCATTTTGCTTATCTACTGTATTCCCTCTTAACTGAGAAAATCTCATTTGTTTGTGTGAATGTTTCAGAGTTTGATCGGTGAGCTGGACAGTGCATTGAGGACTTTCCATAACTACTACACAGTGTGGAGACAATTTGGAGGACTGCCGGAATTCTACAGTATTCCACAGGGGTACACTGTAGACAAGAGAGAAGGATACCCTTTACGGCCAGGTACCAGACAAAACCTGCTCACTTACAATAGTGCATAAGGGTCATACTGAAGATTTCTTGGTATTTGTATTTTGCTCCTTTTCTTGTTTCAGAGCTGATAGAGAGTGCCATGTACCTGTACAAAGCCACTGGTGACCACACCTTTCTGCAGCTCGGTCGAGATGCTGTGGAGTCCATTGAGAAGATTACACGAGTCCCCTGTGGCTATGCCAGTGTGAGTGGTTTACGCTCCTCAAGACTCCGCTGGATAGCAAATACTTACTTATGACTAATCAGAATGTTCCGTACAGAAGTTGTTTGTGATTGAGAATTGTTTTTGTTTTTCTACCTCCTCCCTCAGGTGAAAGACATCAGAGATCACAAGCTGGACAACCGCATGGAGTCCTTCTTCCTGGCAGAAACCATCAAGTACCTCTACCTCCTGTTTGATCCAGATAACTTCCTTCACAACAGTGGCCTGGACTTTGAGCTGGGCACTGGCCCCAGTGAGGACTGTGTTTTGGGGGCAGGGGGTTACATCTTCAACACAGAGGCCCACCCGCTGGACCCTGCTGCCCTTCACTGCTGCAGCCGCAAGCAGGAGGAACGCAGAGAGCTGCAGGACATCCTCCTTAACCTATCAGAGCCCCTCCCCAGTCCACAGGATACCCAATCACAGGAGACAGACAGTGAGACCGAGCCACCTGTCATGGATCCTTCAGAAAGTATAGCACTGAAGCCTGGGAGCAGGAGGAAAGCCCCTCTCCTCTCCTGCCCTATGCAGCCCTTCAGCGCACGGCTGGCTGTCATGGGTCAAGTCTTCACAGACGGCACATGACATGGACTTACAAATGTTTTCACTTTTTGAAGATTACACTTAAAGATGGAATCCATCTCGCCTCCGTCTGCCCCACGGTCGTTTTTTGTTTTTGTCAACGAAGCAGAGATGGGGAGCAGATATTCTATGTATGATAGTAACAGGATATACAGAAAGTTTGAGCTACTATTTTCATTTTACCCATAGACCAGTCATTACACTAATGCTAGTTAGCATGGGCTCGCGAAACTACCTCTAACTTCCTTACTGGACACAGAAACATAAGAATGGTATTGACGAGTTCATCGGAATCTGGGGAAGTGGATAAAGGGCATCATTGCCAAAATCCTGAAGTATCCAGCTTTTAACTGAACACTGAAAATTAAAGATGATTTACTGTGGTTTTCATTCTACAAAATGCTTTCTGATTCATGGCATTGCCCTTGGTTTCTGAAATATATTGTAATATAGGCATGTGGTTAGGAAAAGTATGAATAAATAATAGTATGCATTAAACATTTTCATACTCAAGTGATGGAACCAAGGATGTATATAAACTCTTGATTACTAAGTGTATTCGGAAAGTACTTTTCCACATTTTGGTACAGTACAGCCTTATTCTAAAATTGATTAAATAATCCACACACAATGCCCCATTATGACAACGCGAAAACAGGTTTTTAAACATTTTTGCAAATGTATAAAATAAATAAGAAAACCACACCTTATTTATATAAATCAAATGTGCCGAATACAACAAGTGTAGACTTTACCGTGAAATGCTTACTTACAAGCCCTTAACCAACAGTGCAGTTCAAGGAGAGTTAAGAAAATATTTACCAAGTAGACTAAAATAAAAATTAATAATAAAAAGTAACACAATAACAAGACTATGTACAGGGGGCACCAGTACCGAGTCAGTGTGCGGGGGTACAGGTTAGTTGAGGTAATTTGTACATGTAGGTGGGGGTGGGGGTGAAGTGACTATGCATAGATAATAAACAGGTTAGTTGAGGTAATTTGTACATGTAGGTGGGGGTGAAGTGACTATGCATAGATAATAAACAGGTTAGTTGAGGTAATTTGTACATGTAGGTGGGGGTGGGGGTGAAGTGACTATGCATAGATAATAAACAGGTTAGTTGAGGTAATTTGTACATGTAGGTGGGGGTGGGGGTGAAGTGACTATGCATAGATAATAAACTGCAGCAGTGTACAAAAAGAGTGGAGGTCCATGTAAATTGTCCGGTGGCGATTTGATTCATTATTGAGCAGTCTTATGGCTTGGAGGTAGAAGCTGTTGAGGAGGCTTTTGGTCCTAGACTTGGCGCTCCGGTACCGCTTGCCGTGCGGTAGCAGAGAGAACAGTCTCTAACTTGGATGACTGGAGTCTCTGACAATTTTATGGGCTTTCCTCTGACACCACCTATTTTATAGGTCCTGGATGGCAGGAAGCTTGGCCCCAGTGATGCCGAGCAGTTGCCATACCAGGCAGTGATGCAACCAATCAGGATGCTCTCAATGGTGCAGCTGTAGAACCTTTTGAAGATCTGAGGACCCATGCCAAATCTTTTCAGTATCCAGAGATGGAAAAGGTGTTGTCGTGCCCTCTTCACAACTGTCTTGGTATGTTTGGACCATGATAGTTGGTGATGTGGAAACCAAGGAACTTGAAACTCTCGACCCGCTCCACTACAGCCCCGTCGATGTTAATGGGGGACTGTTCGGCCCGCCTTTTCCTATAGTCCACGATCAGCTCCTTTGTCTTGCTCACATTGAGGGGGGGATTGTTTTCCTGGCACCACACTGCCAGTTCTCTGACCTCCCTATAGGCCGTCCCATCGTTGTCGGTGATCAGGCCTACCACTGTTGTGTCGTCAGCAAACTTAATGATGGTGTTGGAGTCGTGCTTGGCCACACAGTCGTGGGTGAACAGGGAATACAGGAGGGGACACACCCCTGTGGGGCCCCAGTGTTAAGGATCAGTGTGGCAGACGTGTTTTTGCCTACTCTTACCACCTGGGGAGGCCCGTCAGGAAGTCCAGGGTCCAGTTGCAGGAAGGTGTTTAGTTCCAGAGTCCTTATCTTAGTGATGAGCTTCGTGGGCACTATGATGTTGCACACTGAGCTGTAGTCAATGAACAGCATTCTCACGTAAGTGTTCCTTTTGTCCAGGTGAGAAAGGGCAGTGTGGAGTGCCATTGAGTATTCATAAGTATTAAGACTCGAAATTGAGCTCATGTGCATCCTGTTTCCATTGATCATCCTTGAGATGTTTCAACAACTTGATTGGAGTCCAATTCTATTGATTGGAGTCCAATTCTATTGATTGGACCTGATTTGGAAAGGCACACACCTGACTATATAAGGTCCCACAGTTGACAGTGCTTGTCAGAGAAGAAACCAAGCCATGGGATCAAAGGAATTGTCCTTAGAGCTTTGAGACAGGATTGTGTTTGTGGCACAGATCTGTTGAAGGGTACCAAAACATTTCTGCAGCATTGAAGGTCCCCAAGAACACAGTGGCCTCCATCATTCTTAAATGGGAGAAGTTTGGAACCACCAATACTTCCTAGAGCTGGCCCCCTGGCCAAACTGAGCAATCGGGGGAGAAGGGCCTTTGTTAGGGAGGTGACCAAGAATACGATGGTCACTCTGAAAGAACTCCTGAGTTCTTCTGTGGAGATGGGAGAACCTTCCAGAAGGACAACCATCTACGCAGGACTCCACCAATCAGGCTTTTATGGTAGAGTGGCCAGACAGAAGCCACTCCTCAGTAAAAGGCACATGACAGCCCTCTTGGAGTTTGTAAAAAAGGCACCTAAAGACTCTCAGACCATGATAAACAAGATTCTCTGGTCTGATGAAACCAAGGTTGAACTCCTCGGCCTAAATGCCAAGCATTACATCACGTCTGGAGGAAACCTGGCACCATCCCTACGGTGATGCGCGGTGGCACCATCCCTACGGTGATGCGCGGTGGTACCATCCCTAAGGTGATGTGCGGTGGCACCATCCCTACGGTGATGTGCGGTGGCACCATCCCTACGGTGAACGCGGTGGCACCATCCCTACGGTGAACGCGGTGGCACCATCCCTTCAGTGAAGCGTGGTGGCAGCATCATCCCGTGGGGCTATTTTTCAGCGGCAGGGACTGGGAGACTAGTCAGGATTGAGGGAAAGATGAACAGAGCAAAGTACAGAGAGATCCTTGATGAAAACCTGCTCCAGAGCGCTCAGGACCTCAGACTGGGGCAGAGGTTTACCTTCCAACAGGACAATGACCCTACGCATACAGCCAAGACAATGCAGGAGTGGCTTCGGGACAATCCTCTGAATGTCCTTGAGTGGCCCAACCAGAGACAGAGCTTGAGAGGATCTGCAAAGAAAAATGAGAGAAACTCCCCAAATACAGGTGTGCCAACCTTGTAGCGTCATACCCAAGAAGACTCGAGGCTGTAACCGCTGCCAAAGGTGCTTCAGCAAAGTACTGAGTAAAGGGTCTGGATACTTATGTACATGTGATATTTCAGTTTTTAAACCTGTTTTTACTTTCATTATGGGGTATTGTATGTAAATGTAATACATTTTAGAATAAGGATGTAACGTAACAATGTGGAAAAAGTCAAGGGATCTGAATACTGATGTTTAATTGAAATGTACGGCTTGCATCTTATCCGCTCATTCTTCCCTCGTCATAGTTTGTACATCTCAATTGTTTATATTGCTTATATAGGTCTATCTTATTAATCATTTTAGACAGTGTTGGAATTATTTAATTGTTTTGCTTACTTTGTGTATTATAATTAGCTCATGTGCTTTTCTCTTCGAGGAGCGGATACTATATGTTGTTGGGTCTGTAACCATGAGGAGCGGATACTATATGTTGTTGGGCCTGTAACCATGAGGAGCGGATACTATATGTTGTTGGGCCTGTAACCATGAGGAGCGGATACTATATGTTGTTGGGCCTGTAACCATGAGGAGCGGATACTATATGTTGTTGGGCCTGTAACCATGAGGAGCGGATACTATATGTTGTTGGGCCTGTAACCATGAGGAGCGGATACTATATGTTGTTGGGCCTGTAACCATGAGGAGCGGATACTATATGTTGTTGGGTCTGTAACCATGAGGAGCGGATACTATATGTTGTTGGGTCTGTAACCATGAGGAGCGGATACTATATGTTGTTGGGCCTGTAACCATGAGGAGCGGATACTATATGTTGTTGGGCCTGTAACCATGAGGAGCGGATACTATATGTTGTTGGGCCTGTAACCATGAGGAGCGGATACTATATGTTGTTGGGCCTGTAACCATGAGGAGCGGATACTATATGTTGTTGGGCCTGTAACCATGAGGAGCGGATACTATATGTTGTTGGGCCTGTAACCATGAGGAGCGGATACTATATGTTGTTGGGCCTGTAACCATGAGGAGCGGATACTATATGTTGTTGGGCCTGTAACCATGAGGAGCGGATACTATATGTTGTTGGGCCTGTAACCATGAGGAGCGGATACTATATGTTGTTGGGTCTGTAACCATGAGGAGCGTATACTAAATGTTGTTGGGCCTGTAACCATGAGGAGCGGATACTATATGTTGTTGGGCCTGTAACCATGAGGAGCGGATACTATATGTTGTTGGGCCTGTAACCATGAGGAGCGGATACTATATGTTGTTGGGCCTGTAACCATGAGGAGCGGATAATATATTTTGTTGGGTCTGTAACCATGAGGAGCGGATACTATATGTTGGGTCTGTAACCATGAGGAGCGGATACTATATGTTGTTTGGTCTGTAACCATGTTTGCCAGTGACAGTCTCTTCCCATTCAAATATTTTTTTTCAACAAAGTTCAGTAATGACCCAAGTAATTACAGTTGACATTGCTAGGGTTGTTTTTATTTGCGCAGTGCGTTGGTATATTGTCTAAAAGTGGGTCAACGTGATTGTATTTTCCTTCCTTTTAAGGCCTAATAAAATACTTAATTGCAGTCTTCAATGTTTTTGTATGGTTCAGAAGTCCAAACTCATGGTGGCATTCGCCATTGAAGGAGAATTGCGGTTCTTATCAACTTGCACAAATTCACATAAAGGAACTTAAACGTTAGCTGTTTTACATGGCACATATTGCACTTTTACTTTCTTCTCCAACACTTTGTTTTTGCATTATTTAAACCAAATTGAACATGTTTCATTATTTGAGGCTACATAGATTTGATGTATTATATTAAGTTAAAATAAGTGTTCATTCAGTATTGTTATTGTCATTCTTACAAATATATATAAAAATCGGCCGATTTAATCAGTATCGGCTTTTTTTGGTCCTCCAATAATCGGTCGACCTCTAGTTTTGGGCGGTAAATCTCGGTAACCAGGTTCCCGCCATTCAATCCTAACGCACGTCATGCTCCAGTCATTTTAGGCATGGAAATGTATTACTTACACAGGCCGAGTGTCTGCAGATTATCGCTCCTCCCTTGTAGTTGATTGATGAATTAACGTCACTAATTTGTACAGAACTTGCCTCACCTGGTTGTCTAGGTCTTATTTGAAAGGAAAAACCAAAAACCCGCAGACACTAGGCCCTCCATGGATTACAGTAGAAAAGACTGTTCATCGTTTTAGTAATAAGGTTCAGTGTGAGACAGTATATATATAATATGCAGTCACAGAATCCAGACATTATTCAATAATATTCTAAAATGGATTTAAGTCAACTAAATGTATTGAACTTAGTTTATCATAAGACACAAACTAAATGCAATAGTTATTTGTATTTTCCTGCAACTTTCTGAAACGGTGAAGGAATGCACCTGTGTGTGGTGCGCGTGTATGTCTACACTTTGTGTAGCTGTTAGCGATGATGCTAATGATAACCTTCTCCATTTAAATGTTAACTACAAAGTAACCTTTGCCTACCTGGTATATCATAATTATTTGCATCAATCCAGTGGCCAATTGATTTCCAAACTCTGAAATCACATGACTGCTACAGAAACATTTCTAACCAGTGCTGATGGCACTTACATTAAAGGGTAACTACTTCCAAAAATATAATTGTATTATATTTTTCCCAGACCTTTCAGTGGTCTCTGGAATTCTTGTTGACTTAGAATATCCTTTTTATTTATTTTTTTAATTAAAAAGGTGTGATTTTGAGACCCAACAACCTGAAAAAAGAAGGAAAAATGGACACCTGGAAAAAGAAGACAATGGAATTTGGGATAAAACGGAGTAAGGCAGAAAATAAAACTGATGGCATAGGGCCCTGTGTACAGTACCATATGTTGTCATAATCTCTGTTTGTTACGTACACTGTGCTCTTTCTCACAGTCCTCAGACCAGAGTTCTCTGGCCACCAGCCCTCTCAGACACCGTCTGCCCCAGTCCATGAAGATTGTTCATGAGATCATGTACAAGGTGGAGGTGCTCTATGTGCTCTGTGTGCTATTCATAGGCCGCCAGAGGAACCAGGTGAGAGCCAGGTATCTGGAGTTTACAACAGTTGGTTTGGAAAAATGGGTTCAATTAGTAACTGAGATTGTCAAGTTTTTCTTAGCCACTATGCTTCTGCAGTACTTGCTCTTTGGGGGTTTAGCCTGGGTATCTACAATGCACTTTGCAACTGCTGTTGTAAAAAGGGCATTATCAAATAAATGTGATTTGATTTGTAAACGTATCGTGCCTTGTAAACAGGTTCACAAAATGCTGGCAGAGTTCAAACTGATTCCAGGACTTAACAACTTGTTTGACAAGCTGATCTGGAGAAAACAAACATCTTCCCATGTCCTCCATGGCCAGAACCAAAACTGTGACTGCAGCCCGGTAAGAACACCCCTCCGCTCTGGGACTGGGTCAATGGGCACGTTCACACTGCACCTTAGGCCAGGGTTAGCGCTGACTTTTCGGTGTTAGCCCCAGAAACTCGGTACCAAAATAGCCAATGTGAAAAGCATCACTTTCACTTAATTTCAATATGCTTGTGACGCCTGTAATGCGTTCTGTACGTTAATTCAATTCATAATATTGAATCCTTCCATCTGAGGATAAAAAAAGAAAATCCTTTCATCCATGCAATAAAATTGGTTGCTATGCAGACTGGCTAATGTTTTTTCACTTGGCCAACTAAAGCTACAAACTCTACAGCTGGAACGGCAGCAAATGCTCAATTTTTTCCCCCTTGTTTTCATTGCTTTTCTATTGACATTTAATTGCATATGTCCATGATGATAATATTGTTGCATGATTTCACCTGGATCAGCATTCACAGTATTCTCTGGACAGCGATGAGATCGTTTTTTTTTTTTTTAATTAATTCCGACTTCGGACAGGCAGACAAGCATGGTTTATACAAACCATCACTGTTGGAATTCAAATGCTAGGCCAGAATCAAGAGGAAATACATGTTATTCTTGTTCTGAGAAATGAAGGCTATTCCATGTGAAAAATTGCCAAGAAACTGAAGATCTCGTACAATGCTGTGTTCTACTCCCTTCACAGAACAGCACAAACTGGCATAACCAGAATAGAAAGAGTGGGAGGCCCTGGTGCACAACTGAGCGAGAGGACAAGTACATTAGAGTGTAGTTTGAGAAACAGACGCCTCACAAGTCCTCGACTGGCAGCTTCATTAAATAGTACCTGCAAAACACCAGTCTCAACGTCAACAGTGAAGAGACGACTCCGGGATGCTGGCCTTTTCTTTAAAAAACAAGGACATTTCTAAGTGACCCCAAACTTTTGAACGGTATTGCATGTCAAACAAAAAAACAATGATTGCAAAGTTAAACAGACCATACAACTCGATGCGCAATGACTACTTTTAACAATTTCCACAGAAAATTTTAAAACACTTGAACAGTGCAGATGCAAATGACCCATCTGCACTGGAACTGCCCTCAGCTAAAACCTTATCCCTTCCGATGGACAACCTTCAAGTCCTGTTACATGTTTGGTTTCAGCTAAAACCTTATCCCTTCCGATGGATGACCTTCAAGTCCTGTTACATGTTTGGTTTCAGCTAAAACCTTATCCCTTCCCATGGACGACCTTCAAGTCCTGTTACATGTTTGGTTTCAGCTAAAACCTTATCCCTTCCCATGGACGACCTTCAAGTCCTGTTACATGTTTGGTTTCAGCTAAAACCTTATCCCTTCCCATGGACGACCTTCAAGTCCTGTTACATGTTTGGTTTCAGCTAAAACCTTATCCCTTCCCATGGACGACCTTCAAGTCCTGTTACATGTTTGGTTTCATTTCTGCTTCCTGTGTTAGTTCCAGACGTTTATGACCCAGATCAACAGCTCTCTGGTGGACTCCAACATGCTGGTGCGCTGTATCATCCTTTTAGGACGAGGTGGACACAAGGTTCAGGACTCACCAGATGAATCAATTAGTTATGTCCAACACACACAGGAGTGGCATCCTTAGTAACGTTAGGAAAGGTGCTTCACTTACAGCATGAGGCCCCTAAACGTTGTGTCCGTTCTCAGGATGTGTGGGTCTGTATGTGACACTGGGCCACCGGGGTTTTTTCTGCATAGAAAAGTCTTGGGCTGACCAAACAGTATAAATATTTTTACATTCAGGGTGGTGAAATGTTTTCAGTGTAAACTTAAAACAATTAAAAAGCAGAAAGTATGTAGAAAAGATAATGGGCCTATATATATTTTTTTTAAATGATCTTTGAAAACTACAAAATCACAAATATAAATGAAAGTCAATCTAAAATAAAAAGATTCTTTCATGAGTATTTTTATTATGACATGGGAGCACCACTAGCTTTAAAAACTGCAACATTGCAGGCAAGAGGGCCTCAGAAATTTCCGGTTAGCGCCATTGAGCACGTCCACCACCTAAGCCCCAATTTGATCCAGAAAAACCCCTGGTCTGTCTGACTCCTTCTCAGAGAGGGTGTTTGTTCATCTAATACACAGGTATCACCGCCACCCTCTAACTTACCTTTGTTAAGCGAATGAGAGAAAAAAAACAGAACAATTTTGAATCTGTCTTGTCTCTTTATTTAAGTGCTTTTACGCACTACATTACATGGATGTAGGCTATACAATGTATTATTGTTGACAGTGAACAGTCATGTTAAAGGACAGTTTAGTATTTCAGCTTTTAACAAGGCATTTTTTTATTTTTTTTTATTTTACCTTTATTTAACCAGGCAAGTCAGTTAAGAACACATTCTTATTTTCAATGACGGCCTGGGAACAGTGGGTTAACTGCCTGTTCAGGGGCAGAACGACAGATTTGTACCTTGTCAGCTCGGGGGTTTGAACTCGCAACCTTCCGGTTACTAGTCCAACGCTCTAACCACTAGGCTACCCTGCCGCATTGGCTTGTGTTGGTCTATCACACATTTTTGCTATTTGAACACACTAGTCAAAACACACTTAAAGGCCCAGTGCAGTCAAGTTTTTAAATATATTTCCACACTGCGATTGGAATAATACTGTGAAATTGTGATAATGTCCCTTTTAGTGTAGGAGCTGTTTGAAAAGGCCACCTGAAATTACAGCCTGTTTTGGTCGGATGAGGTTTTGGCCTGCCTGGTGACATCACCAGTAGTTAATAGACCAATAAGGAGTTCCAAACTTCTGTGTCTTTCTGACCATTTCAATTGAAAACAAACACAGTAAGGATTTGATATTGAGAGAACGGCTGCATTGGACCTTTAACACACATTGCAGTCATCTGATAGTTTCGTACAGGAACACTACCAGGCTTCCATTTCATTCTGCAATCTGGAAAGACAAGCAAGGTTGAAATGGGGATACCTAGTCAGTTGTACAACTGAATGCATTCAACTGAAATGTGTCTTCCGCATTTAACTCAAGCCCTCTGGAGCGCTAGCCATGGACATAAACACATTATAAAGTGAGTTTAACTAAACTGAAATCAGGGCTCACCTTGGCTGGCCCTGGGTCCCGGGTGCGCACAGTCACACGCAGTTTGTTGACCTGAGTCTCCGCCATGTCTGCCCTCTCCTCTGCATTGTCCAGCTCATGAACCATCTTCCTGTACTTCGTGACATTACAGTTCACCTGCTCCTCCTAGTGGGGAGAGAGGGAAATGACTTAATATTACAAAATGTCAATTTATTGTTCAGTAATGGTAAGAGATTGTTGGTTCAGATGGGCTGTTGTGTGTGACTGAAGAGAACCTATAATACTCACCGCCTCCTCAGCCAGCCTCTTGTAGCTCTTGACTTTAGCCTGCAGCTTGTCAATTAGTTCCTGCATTCTCAGCAGGTTCTTCCTGTCCTCCTCAGCCTGAACAAACAGCAACAAACACTCAATAATGGACTGTCAAGGCATCTACTACCATAATTGTCCCCAATCATCTGTTGATGCAGTGAAAGTGGTCCACAACTGTTTTTATTCTTCTGGTTCAACTACAACATGTTGCTATGAAATGGGGGTGCTGTGTAGGTGGGCAGCAGTGGAGGTTGCTGAGGGAAGGATGGCTCATAATAATGGCTGGAGTGGAGTGTACTGGAGTGAAATGGAATGGTATCCAGCACGTGTTTGATAGTATTCGCTCCATTCCAGCCATTATTATGAGCCGTCCTCCCCTCAGCAGCCTCCACGGGTGGGCACTGACTGCTGTGGTTGTTTACCTGGTAGGAGAGCTCCTTGACCCTCCTCTCATATTTGCGTACTCCCTTCTGAAACTCTTCACTCTTCTTCTGCTCACACAACAGCTCACTCTCCAGATCCCTCATCTGTGGGTCACAGAGGTCGGTCAGTTAGCCATTCATTGATGTTGTGCTGTGTGAAATCCATTACTCAAATATACATTTTATTAAATGTTTAAGGGATTCACTTTTTTTGAAAAGTGAGGCAAGCGAACCCCCCCAAAAAGTAGACCTTGTTAAAATACTATAGAAGCCTTGCAACCTAATCATGAGATTTTAGCCTCTTGGGAAGGCTGGAAGATGCATAGTTCAGCCATAATCAAAGACTAAGTTGTGCATCTTTCTGCTGGAAGCATGAGGACATTATTTCTGCTCTAATTGTGCAATTTTTCAGTAAAAGGTTTACAATTTCAGAAGTGAAGACATTTAATTGAATTTGCATGGCCTTATTCACTTTAATGTGAGCCTCACCCTGATCTCCAGCTTCTGGATCTGTTTCTTCCCTCCTTTGAGGGCGATCTGCTCTGCCTCATCCAGCCGGAGCTGCAGGTCCTTGATGGTCTGCTCCATATTCTTCTTCATCCTCTCCAGGTGAGAGCTGGTGTCCTGCTCCTTCTTCAGCTCCTCTGCCATCATGGCCGCCTGGACAGGAGATGAGGGGAATTATCACAACCATAGTTTCAAAATGGACTGGTTACCCCATCACACAATTAAAGCATTGAATATTGTGAGATCAGGGGGTCACTGTCTAGGTAACTCACATCTGTGATGGCCTTCTTGGCTTTTTCCTCTGCATTACGGCACTCCTGTCCTGCCTCATCCACCTCCCCAGCCAGCATGGACAGGTCACTCTCCATCTTTTTCTTATGGTTGATCAGGCTTGTGTTCTGTTCAAGCAGAATAAAATACTAGGGTTTCTATGTGGCTAAGATATATCCAACAATCCTGTAACAATGTACATCCTTCAAACCTTTCATCCTCTCATCCATCCCATGTCAGGCCCTAACCAGCCAGTTCCCTGAGGCGTCTCCTACCTGGGCATGCAGCAGGTTGACTCTCTCAGTGGCCTCCAGCAGTTCATGTTCGGCCATCTTGCGTCCGCGGTCAGTCTGCTCCACCACAGTGCACAGCTCCTGCACCTCGGCCACCAGCAGGTTGTTCCTGCGCTCAGTCAGGCCCCACTGCTCCTTCAGCTCCTCATTCTGGTGGATGCGGCCGTCCAGCTCCAACTGCAGGTCCTGTAGACCCCATCAGACAACAGCGGTTAATGGTCACTGAAGAAATGGTTTATTAATAATGATTCAGAATTCTGAATTCTTCTTTAGTTTTTTTGCTAAAAAAGTAATGTGTAGTTCCAGTAGTTAGCTACACAGCTACATGGCAAAAAACAAACTGCTGAAAACACTACCTAGATTTGATTTGAGTTCAACTACCAGTGGTGTAAAGTACTTAATTGAAAATACTTTAAAGTACTACTTAAGTAGTTGTTTGGGGGTCTGTACTATTTCTATTTTTTACAACTTTTACTCCCATACGTATATGTTGGGATATGTACTTTTTACTCCCATACAGTTTTCCCTGACACCCAAAAGTACTTGTTACATTTCAAATGCTCAGGCAGGACAGCCATGTTGTTCAATTCACGCACCTATCAATATAACGTTCTGTCATCCCTACTGCCTTTGATTTGTTCGTATGGGTTACGTTCAGATGAGTCCCGTGACATTTGTGGGAATCGTAGAGCAAAATGGAGAACACCATCGTGTTTGTGAGAGTCTTCCCTGACCAGAGGGAGTTCGGACACTACAGACGTTTTCGTGAGAAGACCATTTTTTGGGATGTCTCATGGTCTGACAAACACCGCTGTAGCTCGGCCACCTTGCACCGAAAATGTGGAAGGATGACATAGGAGGATGTGGTGGATTGAGACGCAGCCCATGCAAAAAAAAACTGATATCTCCAGTTTAAACTGATAGATATTGATGGGGATTTCTTTATTATGTTACTTAGATTGAGACATGGGTGCATCAATAGACTTAAGGATTAAAATAAGATACTTTTAGACTTTTACTCAAGTCTTATTTTACTGGGTGACCTTCACATGAGTCCATTTCTATTAGGGTATCTTTACTGTTACTTAAGTATGACAATTGAGTCCTTTTCCACCACTGTCATCTTCCACCAAGCTACTGCAGAATGTAGTTAAATTACTAGCTGAACTACTCCAACACTTGTTGTCTCACCTATCTTAAGATGAATGCATTAATTGTAAGTCACTCTGGATAAGAGCATTTGATGTCTAAAATGTTAAATATCTACCCTAAGTATGAGTTGTGTTTCCTTACACGTGTTGTTTGTGTGAAAAATCTATGACAATGTTGATCATTTAAAAGCATGAATTGTGTTAGTTCTCCACTGGCCTTAATCTGGCCCTGCAGGTGGTGCAGTAGTCTCTGGGACTCGGCAGCATGGCGGTTGGCATGGTTCAGCTGGACCTCCATCTCGTTCATGTCTCCCTCCATCTTCTTCTTCAGCCGTACTGCCTCGTTCCTGGACCTTGCCTCGGTCTCCAGGGTTGTCTGCAGGGACTCCAGGGAGCGCTGGTGGTTCCGGCTGCAGGGAAAGTGACAAATAGGCTGCTTAGAGAGAGGAGCCTAAAACACCATCATGAATAATGACAAATCTGTGCTGCTTTTAAAAGCATACTGGAAAACTATCATGGATCATGAGTCCTTACCGGAGGCTGTCAATTTCCTCCTCCTTTCCGGCTATCTTCCTGTCGACCTCAGTCTTGAACTGGTTCAGCTCCAGTTGGACACGTAGGGTCTTGCTCTCCTCATGCTCAAGGGTGCCCTGCCTCGGAGCAATAGAACAGTGTCACATTTAGCGGAGTTACAGGGTCGCACCAACCTAACACCCCTGTCAGATCACTCCTCTCAGGTTTCCACTGGTCTCTCTGTACCCTTGTGGTAAGAATAGACACTTTCCAACCACAGTCAGTTCTGTGTGCTCACCTCAGCTTCCTCCAGAGCAGCCTTGATGTCACTCTTCTCGACATCCAGAACCTTCTTCATCCTCTCCAGCTCGTGGATGGTCTTCCCACCCTGGCTGATCTGGTCAGCTAGGTCAGCTATCTCCTCTGGGGAAACAAATAACACTATGGGTTAGATAGACAGGCCTTTGTGTTCACTCTTGTGACGTTTATTAGCATTGTCTTAAAACAGGTGGCGTCACTCCTACAACCACGCTCGTTCCTCAAACGACAAGGGTTTACTGGTATTATTTAGAGCAGTGTTTACCTTGCAGGTTCTTGCTTTCCCGTTTGAGTGTCTCCAGGTGGTCTATGGCCTCCTCGTAGGAGTTCTTCAACTTGAAGAGTTCAGTGCTCAGGCTGCGAGACTCCTTCTGAGAGCTCTCCAGCTCCGACTGGCAATCCTCATACTTCTGCCTCCACTCTGACAGCACCTGCAGCATTTTACATTGTCAGTACTCATGTTTAGGACTTAACAAGGGTTGTCATGCAAATGTGAAAATCCTTCTTTTGACGACTTACTAACTACTAATGCCTATGGGCTCACTGCTTACCTTGTCAAAGTTGCGTTGTCTCTTGTCCAGGGCAAGGGCAGCAGCATTGGAGCGCTCCAGGTCCACCATCAGGTCTTCGATTTCGGTCTGCAGACGGTGCTTGGTTTTCTCCAGAGAGGAGCATTTAGCATGAGATGTCTCCACTGCCTCTTCAGTGTTCTGCAGACGCACCACCAGCTTCTTCCTTTAAGGTCACAGTCAGGGGTTAACATGAAAGTTTATCAGAAGAGCATTAAGCCAGTATTGTTCAAAAGCTTTTTTCACGCTAATTTATGTAGACAAACAGATCATTTGAGAGCATCAGACTTACTTTGTTTCCTCCAGCTCCTCAGTCCTCTGGATGGCATCGATCTCATACTTGGTCCTCCACTGAGCCACCTCAGCATTGGCCTTGACTAGGGCCTGCTGCAGTTCAGATTTGGCCTCCTGCTCCTGCTCATACTGCTCCCTAAGCAGGTCACAGTCATGTCTGGAGGACTGGAGGGCATGGGCCAGGGCATTCTTAGCCTGGGACAGACAAGGAAGAAATCACATCATTCATATTCTTGTTATGAGGTCTGACAGGAAAAAGCCTTTAATATTTTTACATATCAGGTTGATCACTTAATGTTTGACTTAAGTGTGACCTCTGACCTTGTTCTCCTCCTCCAGCTGTTTTTTCAGTTCCTCAGTGTTCTGGCTGAAGGAGATCTTGGTGCGCTGCAGCTGACTGACCATAGCCTCCC
This sequence comes from Oncorhynchus nerka, assembly GCF_034236695.1. NCBI lineage: Eukaryota > Metazoa > Chordata > Actinopteri > Salmoniformes > Salmonidae > Oncorhynchus > Oncorhynchus nerka. The sequence goes on from NC_088402.1 coordinate 63,845,003, forward strand.
GCTCCTCCAGCCTACGACTGTACTCAGCTACACACAGAGAGAGAGAGACAAAGAGAGATACATTTGGTGAGTTTCCCAAGGTCGGTTGACCTTCTGCCATGCCGTGCTGTGACCCGTGTGACCCTTACAGCTCTCAGTGACAGCGCGGGCTCTCTGGTTGCTGATGTCAGTCAGTTGTCTCTGGAGCTCCTCTACTTTGGCCCGGGCCTCGTTCATCTGATCCTCATACAGATGACACATCTTCTCTGTGGTATCCTGTTATCAAGCAAAACTCTGCCTTAGCATGCATGACATAAAACTCAGTATTTTCTAACTTGTCATACTGTTGCAATTCAGACCATCCCAACTAGCCTTGTGTCTGGGACACTGAGGAGACCGCCACATCTCAGTGACCAGGCGAACCCTCTCACCCCCTCACCTTGGACTTGGAGAGGCGCTCCAGGTTAGAAGCCAGGTCCTCTGCTTCCACCCTGTACTCCGCCTTCTCCTTCTCCAGCTTCTGTTTGACGCGCTGTAGCATATCAATCTGCCCGCCCAGCTCTGCCACGCTGTCAGCGTGCTTCCTCCTCAGGGCGGCCGCTGTGGCCTCGTGGTGAAGCCCCGCCTCCTCCAAGTCTCTCCGCATCTTCAGGAAGTCCTGCTCGCGCTTCTTGTTCATGGCGATCTGGGCGGCCGAGGCCCCGCCTGCCTCCTCCAGCCTCTCGCTCAGTTCCTCCAGCTCCCGGGACACGTCGCCACGCTGCTTTTCTGCCTTGGTCCTCCACAGCCTCTCCGCCTCCAACTCCTCCTCCACTTCCTCGATACGAGTCTGAGGGAGAGGCAGGGGAACATTTACATGAGCAATTTAGTAGCATACCTTCTCCTCCAATGGAGATGTCTTTATAAGTGCTAAATGACCTTTTATCTTCTGTACTTTGTTGTTTTTGATTACGCATAGATGTACATAGATGTGATGCATTATAGATGACTCCAAAGGAAATACCACGTTTAACTATGACCGCATTTAGTGTTGAAAAAATGGTGGTCTACAATGTAGCTTTTAAAATCTTTTTTGTTTGTTGGTACGGTCAACTATTGTATCATTGTGGAGTGATGCTTTAATACATTTTTCTAACTAACTTTACAAAAGAAGAGAATACAGAGGCAGATAGACATACTTGCAATTCCTTTATTTTCTTTTGGAGTTGAATGACTAGGGCTTGCTCATCTTCTACCTTCGAACTGAACTGACTCATTTCAAAGTCTCTTCTGTACAGGGGGAGATAGTGAGGAGTCAGAGGAATAGACGGTACAAAAAATATTTAACATAGATAAACATTTCACTGTAAAATGCTAATAAGTGATTCATTTGCACACTAATTGACAGTCAGTAAGTAGTTTATTTATACTTGGTCAGTTAACAAGGATTTCACAGACCACTTATAAAGGCCTTATTAACTAACAGATTGAAGAGATGATTCTCACTTCTTGAGTTTCTCCTCCAGCTGCTGCTTGTCATTCTCCAGCTCCATGACAGACTCCATGGACAGCTTCAGATCCCCCTCCAGCTTACGCTTGATCCGCTCCAGATCCATACGCACCTTCTTCTCCTGCTCCAAGGAACCTTCCAACTTGGGGGGGTTACATCAGTAGAAGATATCTCATATCGCTGTGTGCTTAACTAAGGAGATAGTTAGGTTACTGTTCGAGGTGAAAGTGTGTAATTTTCATGCCCCTTTACTCACATCGTCCACTTGCTGCTCCAGCTTGATCTTGGCCTTGCTCAGCACGTTGACCTTGTCCTCCTCGACCTGCAGGTCAGTCAGGGCCTGCTGGTGGGCCTCCTGCAGAGCCTTCTTCTCCTTGGTCAGGCTCAGGATGGACTCATCCAGAACACCAATTTCCTCCATCAGGTTCTTCACCTGAGGAAAGACAGGGGGAACAAACAATGTGGAACAAATAACATATCAGAACAAAAGGAAGGAAATATACCAGCAATGTGAGAAATAATCTCTGAAATATAATATACACGGTACAGTAAATTGACTGCCCAGGTAAAACCAAGAGGTTTACAGGAATGCTGAATAATGTCTCTGCAAGCAGTGAGCCACCATTCCTCTGCTCACCTTGTTCTCCGTGCCATGTCTCTCCTTCTCCACCTTGGCCAGGGTGATCTCCAGGTCGTCGATATCCTTCTTCAGCTCTGCACACTCATCCTCCAGCTTGCGTTTCTTGGCAGTCAGGCTGGCGTTTATCTCCTCCTCGTCTTCCAGTCTCTCCATCAGCTCTTTGACCTTGGCCTCCAGCTGCAGCTTGGCCTTGATCAGCAGGTCACAGCGGTCTTCTGCATCCGCCAGGTTGTCCTGCTCCTGAGGTCAGGGGTGACACAGAGACTTCCTGTTTAGTACTTCCCCTTAGCATCTCTTATCTTGATTTATTGCCTAATCATCTCTGGTCGATTCTTATTAAATCTACATTAATCTTGTCTCATCATATTGTCTTCATCTTTACTAATCCTGGCTCATCAATCCTCATCTTAATGTTATTGCGTTGTACAGTGTGTTCTCTGATCTCATCTGTAAGCACTCACTGCCTGCAGCTGCAGGGCCAGGTCGTTCTTCTCCTGGATCAGGGCCACCTGTCTCTCCTCCACCTCCTTGCGCTTGGTCTCTGACTTGCCAAACGCCTCCTTCAGCTTGGCAAACTCCTCCTTGAGGGCGGCCAGCTCCTTCTCGGCCGTGGCACTCCTCAGGAGAGGCCGGAGCTTGAAGAACAGCATCATCCATGGCCAGTTCTTCACCGCTGCAAAAGCACGAATGTTCCACTGGATCACCTCTATAGCCTCTCTGTGGAGGTAGAGGGGGAAGGCATTCAGGGTTACACAGGTGAATGAGGTGAGTGATTTGTGTGCACTAAGGTGATGAAGTAAGTTGTATTTTCCGAAGGACCTTTGAGACTGAACGGGAAAGGGACAATACTTCAACATATGCCTGATTTGATTAAGGGATCGAGAAGTGAGAGGATAACACATTTAAAGTGTGTATTAGTAGAGCTTTTTGGAAATGGGCTGTGAAGCAGTAGACCATAAAGGTAGCTAGAATTCTTTGTCCTATGGCTTTCCACCCTTACACTTGTGTCCAATGAACTGGTCATGTTGGTGGACTGGTGGAGTGGTCCAGATTCCTCCCTTCCTCCTGTTCTAAATTAGATCTGTGTGTGCCCTGCTTACCAAATATGGCCCAGCGAGCGCTGGTCATTGGATCATTTGCTTTACAATAGCGGGTGCTATGACACAGCAAGCATTCCAGACGGGGAAATAAATCAATAGTGTGAATCCCAGGAAAAGCAAGGCAGAGACTCACTGTGGGCCAGACAAAGGTCAGGTAGAGGTCCTTTATTATATGAAACCCAAGCCCTCTGTGAAACCGAAGACTTAATCCCTTATCACCTGACCAGTTATTCCAGCTATGTGGGGGCTCTAAACTCCAGGCTCCATGGACAAAAGGGGGCCGGGGGAGAATGCGTTATTATTAATACGAGGCTGGGCTGGAGGACATGACAGCTGCTGTTACTGATCTTTAAGGGCCATGTGTCAACCCCTCCTGTTTTTGTAAGCACCATTTGCACCCGGAGGTTATAACGGGCTATTTCCACAAGGACCACACACACACACACACACACACACACACACACACACACACACACACACACACACACACACACACACACACACACACACAATGTAAAGCAAGCAAGTGCTGACACACGCTCGCCACACTCCACGCATGCCATGTACATACCGACAAACCTGAGGGCAAATACACACACTAACCCACACAAAACACTACTAAATAACTTTGTCAATAAAAATTTTTGGGTTGGGCCTGAAAACTCAAGACACGGCAGTCCCAGTGGAACCGTCTGACCTGTGTTTACCTACCTCTTGTCCATCATCTTGCGTCTCTCCATCCTCATGAGTTTGCCCCGCAGCATAGCCTGCAGCATGGTAAGGATCTCCGATAGCCTTTCATCCCTCATGTCCTCCAGCAGGCCCAGCAGCCCTGCCTTGAAAAACACCTGAGGACACCCAGACCATACTGTCAGTTATAGTGGATCTCTCTAAGTCTGCCCCAATACACATGAACATGCTGTCTGTTTCTGTCAGCAACCGATGAGGAGTGGCCATACTATAAGTTTCAGCCCCAACACAAGGCGCACCTGGAGATGAGAGCTCAAAACACAAGGGTATCTCTCAGCTGCAAACTCATCCAGGTGCACTAGTGCCAGTCATACAGTATCCACCTTGGTTATTCCAAACTTGTACTGGGTGTGGTCTATGTCCAGGGAGCCCAGCAGCTTCTCCACAGCCTTCCTGCTGTCCACAAAGGAGTCCTCTGGGATCGCCACGGGGTTCAGGATACGATAGCTGCACAGGACAGAACACACAGCAGGGAAGACAAAGAAAGTCATTTATTCTGCACATTATTGCCATCTTGATAACGAGACGGTCCACACGTGTTTTGCTGCGTTCACAATGGCAGTCCAATTCTGATATTGTTTTTCTCCACAAATTGGTCTTTTGACCAATCACATCAGATCTTTTTCAGAGCTGATCTGATTTGTAAAAAAAAACAATTGGTTACAAAAAGATCAGAATTAGGCTTCCTGTCTAAATACAGCCTTTGTGTCTCTGTATGTTAAAGTTCAACATTGTCCAGAGAGGTGCTGTGCCCACCGCTGTTTGAACTCTGCATATAGGATCCGGTTAGGGAAGCCCTTCCTGCAGATACGGATTCCCTCCAGTACTCCGTTACACCGCAACTGGTGGAGGACCTGGAATGGGTCCAAGCCCCCTGGGATAAAGAGGACAGAAAGAATCAATCTTGCAGCACTGAGACACCTAGCAGCAGAGATGGAGCCAACGGTGACAAGGTGAAGTCAGTTGTATTAAAGCTTTAGATATGTCACAATCCATTACCTGGAGTCTTTGACTCATTGGGGATAATGCATCGCACAAAGTGAGGCTGGGTGCTGCGTAGGTTGGCCATCAGTTTGTTCAGATTTTCCTGCAAATGGGCAGATTAGCAGAAAGTGGATATGATTTATAATTCAATCAGCAAGTAAAAGTGTCTTAGTTGATAAATCCCACAAATCCTTTTGATCCAATCCTGTACCTCACCTAAAACAACAATGTGTTGAGGGAACATTACATTAAGGAAGTGAGGGTGCTCTTCTCCAAGGTGTGTCTTACCTCATCCTCGTTCTCAGTCAGAGGCATGAAAGAGTGGAGGTAGCACAGACTTAAAGTGATGTTCATGAGTTGAGTTACCTAAACATCACTGCAAGTCTTAACTACTTCCCTCTCAACTCAGGCACGTCACCGTGACATCAGGAAAACAACAGAGCACATTTAACTACTTCCCTCTCAACTCAGGCACGTCACCGTGACATCAGGAAAACAACAGAGCACATTTAACTACTTCCCTCTCAAATCAGGCACGTCACCGTGACATCAGGAAAACAACAGAGCACATTTAACTACTTCCCTCTCAACTCAGGCAAGTCAACGTGACATCAGGAAAACAACAGAGCACATTTAACTACTTCCCTCTCAACTCAGGCAAGTCAACGTGACATCAGGAAAACAACAGAGCACATTTAACTACTTCCCTTCTTCTGATCTTCACTAAACAATACGACACTTGTAATGCCCGTCTGTCTCTACCTCCCTCTTACACACCTTGTGAAGCTGTGACACAGTCTGGAAGGAGACCCCTTTCTTCCTCTTTCCTCTGGCCTCGGTCTTTGGATCTGCAGCTGGAAGATCAAACCGTGGATCACGAGGACTTCATTTCCCCATTTACTGTAGTTTCACTTTCAAATATGTGAGGATATAAAGTTGAAAAAAAAAATACCTGCATCACTACTGATGAAGTTCTCAAAGAGGCTTGCCAACAGTTTATTAGATGACTTCTGGAAGCAGCTGACTATTGTCTCATTTAAGGGATCTTTATTTTTGTCCAGCCATCCACTGATGTTGTATGGTACCTGGAGAGGGGCAGAGAGAGAGGGAGGGTCAACGATGACACCCAATAGATTTGTATAAAAGTAAATGTCTCAAATGAACCGTGGGTAGAAACACACCCATTCCACACACAACAGCACAGACTGGAAGACTTACCACTCCTGCATAGTGCACCAGCTCAAAGTGGGTCTCATATTTGCATTTCTTGTCAAGCCGCGGCTTGAGGAAGTTGGGAGACTTGCCCACGTGGTTGTCATACAGCTTGGTCTTAAAGCTGACATCAGTGGCCTTTGGAAACATGCATTCTTCCTCCAGGATGGACAGTATGCCCATGGACTGCAGGAAACACACAAACAGTATAACATCACACACAAATACAACCCCCCAACATCGGCAGTTCCCTCAGCTCTAGCCCCTTATTTGAATGGCTGAGACAAGAGACACATACCTTCTCTATGAGGTTGATACAGGCTTGTAGATCCAGGCCAAAGTCTATAAAGGTCCAGTCAATACCCTCCCTCTTATACTCCTCCTGCTCCAGGATGAACATGTGGTGGTTGAAATACTGTTGCAGTTTCTCATTGGTAAAGTTGATACACAGCTGCTCAAAGTTGTTGAACTTGTGTGGAGAACGGAGAGATGGGGAAGGGGGGGAACGGGGGGGGTAGAAAAGAAGGATAGGTTTATGAGCTGAAACAGTCTGGAGAAAGACCATATCAAATCATGCAGAGTTTGGTCAGAAGCAGGCTTTATAATGTGTAGGCCTACCGCGAAGATCTCAAACCCTGCAATGTCCAGCACACCGATGAAGAACTGCCGAGGCAGTGCCGTGTAGAGGCTGTTGTTAATCCGGCCCACCATCCACTTGAACATGCGGTCGTAGGTGGATTTGGCCAGAGCACCAACTGAATAGTTCACCTACACAAAGGAAACAGATAGCTGTTACAGTATATCACAGACTCAGAAAACAATATTGGTCATGTGAATAATCTTTCCTTTAAGTCCATAATACCTTCTTGTTCTACGGGTGTTTGACAGAGAAAGAGAGCTCACCTGCTCAACAGTCTGGCCCTTAATGATGTACTCGTTCCCCACTTTGACCCGAGGGTGCAGCAGTCCTTTGATGAGGTCAGCTGAATGGATCCCCATCAGGTAGGAGGCTTTGTCAGCACCTGAAGAGCAAAGCACATACATACACACTGTATGTATTGGGTGGTGTCCTATATTGACACTGTTACGAGTAAATATATTCTATTCATGTTCCATTAAGTAAATGGAATTGGGGGCTCACTTTCAGTGCCGTCAGCTTCTGCTTGCTCCTCTCTCTGAACCGTCTTGAACTTCATGTTGCCCAAGTGCATGATGGCCCCCACTATTTTATAGCAGCCATACTTCTCCTCAGGAGTAAAGCCCAGACTGTCCATAGCATGCTGAGGGAGGGGTCGGGGAGGGAGAGAGACAGAGACTAGTGAGTTAGGAGAAAACAGACAGGATAGAGAGACACACAATAGAGATGGAACTCAACATAGCAGAGAGAGGGAAAGAGCATCCGTAGAAAGAGGCAGAGCTTACATCTGTGGCCAACAGTTCCTCTTCGTCATTCATGTTCTCCACTTTTGTCACACCCTGGGAGCAGAAGTGGTAGTCGAAGGGATTGGTGGAAATCAACAAAAGGTCTGGAAGATGAACGAGAAGACATCATGTTAAAGTCATGGGACACTTGGAGAACTCTGAACTGATCAAACTATTGGGATAGATATTTTCTCATTTAATGTATCCATTGCTAAATATGCCCTTGGCTGTGATCTTTGGTTGTGGCCTTCCAATACCTTGAAGCTCTGGTTTCTTGTGAGATAAAATCTGGTAGTAGATATGGTAGCTCCTCTCTTCAGGCTGCTGAAAGACTACTCTGGACTTCTCCAGAAGATCTACACATGGTGACAGTGCAGAGGAGGTTTGCATTGGCCTGGAGGATTACTGTTGGATGTGAAAAACTCAATTCTACATGGTGTGATGTCAGACAGCTTACATATGTCAATATCAGCAGAGGCCAGTTTCCCTGTAGGACCGAAGTGGATCCTGATGAACTTGCCCTAAGTCGAGAGAGATGAGAGAGATTCATAGCACAAAACGCACATTCTTATCCATTCTACTCAGAAGAGATGTTGAGTCCATCTGTGTGGTGATAAATTATATGGCACTCACAAAACGGGAGGAGTTGTCGTTCCTCAGTGTTTTGGCATTACCAAAAGCCTCCATGGCGGGGTTAGCCGCAATGATCTGGTCCTCTAAGGTACCCTGGGGAAGCAAAAGATGTGTGACTTGATGCCAATTGCTGTAAGGATGGCAACATGATTTTAAGGAAAGCACAAGGTGATTTTTCTCACTGATTGTCATGTGAAGAGATAATGTATTAGAGGGATGGACTTCCAGATAGGAATAATGTGTAACACGATGATGGAAGGAGGATAAAAACACATCTGGGTGGAAGTCAAAAAACAAAATAGGTTATCAACTTAGATGGTCAAATAAAAAGACAGTTGCAAAAAGTAACTGGATAAAGTAAGGCGGAAAGGATGGAATAAAAAGGGATGACAAAAAACAGGCATGTTTTGGGACAAGGAAGTCTGCAGGATCAGGGAGACAAACGGCAAAGGTAACTCTTTGTTTTGCAAACCAGGGAAAGCCAGGGGGAAAGCTTTAGGCTACCTACAGGTAAAATACACACAAGTAGTTATCAAATAGTCCAAATATAACAAGCCTGTCCAAAAAAAAAAAAAAAAAAAGGAATGAAAGATGAAAAGGGGTTTAGGTTGAAAAAATGGGTGGGGGAAGCTCTCTGCCTTACTCCTGTCTTGGCTGCATCACCCAGGGCTGCTACAATGGCAAAATACTGAATTACACGTTTCGTGTTGACTGTTTTGCCAGCACCGGATTCTCCGCTGGGAGTGGTAGACAAAAATGTATTTGAAAAAAATCAACATAATTATAATGAAAAATATATGTACCTCACTCTGACAAGAGTGACAAAAATGAACTGTTTCCATCAGCACAGTAAATACTGTAATGCAAGAGGTCCTTGGAAGGGGTCGAAATCTAAATAATAAGCGCCAAATAAATGCTTTGGCGGGAGTGTGAATTGTATGCTTTTTGTGTGAATTGTAACAATTGATTAGAATTAATACAAATTTGTAGAAAACACATTTTTCAGTTATTTGAAAACAAATACAGGCGTGTCAATCTAGTGGCCGTGTTAGAATAGAGCAGGGCTTTGACTTACGTGATGAGCATGGATTGATTCTCACAATCTATTAAGAGAACACATTGCCCAGAGTTAGCAGAAAAATAAGTATTTTTAGGCATTGTGTAAGCACTGAACATATTTTATCTAAATGTAGAACATGGATTCTTAATTCCAACATGACACAGCTTCTATGTTTAGAGTCTGTATTGAGACCAAAGACTGTATTGGTTGAGACTTACTGCGCAACATATCATTGTAGGCGTTGTCAGCGATGGCGTAAATATGGGGCGGGGTCTCATTGCGCCTCTTGCCTTTGTAGGCAGCGATCACATCAGACGAATAGACGGGAAGATACTTATATGGGTTGATTGTCACACAGAACAACCCAGAGTAGGTCTGCAGAGAGAGAGAGAAAGAAAGAGATGAGACAAATTGGTTGTGTGAGAGATATAGACAAGGAGAGAGAGTTAAATAGGAAGGAAATTAAATAAATAAAAGGTCAAAGTATCGTGAAACTCAAAAACAAATAGGCCACATGTAGTGTGTGAGACACAGGGAGAGTCTCACTGGTTCAGAATAGCCTCAGTTTATCCTCCCCTCAATGGTGTGATGTACAGAACCGCGACTCACATAGATCATCCACATACTGTAGCGCCTGGTGAGATTGAAAAGCACAGAGGCTTCATTGAGGTTAGTCAGCATGGCCATGTCCTCAATCATGTCAAACTTCGGAGGGTTTGTCTGCTGAATGTCATCCTCTTTCACAACCAAAGTCTTTGAAAGAGAGGGGGGGGGGGAAACAACAGTGTAAGTCTACAGTCAATTCATACAGTAGGTAGGTGATAATATATCACTTAATTCAAGGGACTTGAAGCACCACTGTACCACACCATATTCAACTTTTGGTACTAACATTTCATATACATTCTATTAGGTCTGCAAATCTATTAAATGAAAAAAATCTATAACAGTCCGTGCACTTCAGAACAAAGAGAAGTATATTTGGATTTAGCTACTGTATATCATGGACTTAATGAGGTCAGTTTCAACAAGTGTTGAAGAGTCAGTATTATGATGTCACTTTCTGCCATATTAACTACAAGACAAGTGCTAAAACTATCCTTATTATGTTGTATTCAACTGCAACAACGAGGCTACCAACCCTTCCATCTTTGGTCTCCACAGTGGCTTTGTCACCATCCAGTTCTTTGACTTCCACCTCGATGTAAGCCTCCTTCTCATTCGGGATCCAGACTCGTTTAGTGCCTGAGCAAAATAATAGAAAGTTTATGGGCATTTAGAGGGCAAAAACTTAACAAAAAAAATGTGCACCATCAAAACTTGCAAAACTGTAGAAAATCGAATGGTCGGCTTCCATATGTTCTTGTTTTTTTTGTTGTCCATTGATAGTAGTGTATGGCAAGACAAATACAATTGTTGAACTGATGTGCATTTCTGACAGTTATCCTACCATCAAAAGCCAGGGTCCTGGCGGCCAAAGCCTCCAAATTGGTGAGCCGTAGGAACGAGGCTGCATCCCCGAAATCTTTACTTTCATTAAAGCGAGACATGGTGACAACTCCGCAGGAAAAAACAGCACCAACGCACCTACAATGAATAAGAGCAACAACTTAAACACATTGAAGACAAGCTCAAAACTGCCGGAGACGATTTAAATTGTAAAATGTGATCATCAATAGGCCTATTATTATAAAATGATGGTTAGTTGGTGCATCTGGTATACTAACCGTTGAACGCACTGTTAACGTCTCTTTTATTGTCCTCCTCAAGGTCAGGGTTAGCGGAGCTATGTCAGACATCCCCATGTGTCCCCTTCCTCAGCAGCCCATTGGCCCGGACCGTGTGCACGGACGGTCACGAATAGCAATCTGCATTTTTATCTCTACTCAAACCTACAGTAGGCCAGTTATTTTTAAAACGGCATTGTTTTACAGAGGATTGCGTCAATGTTTGACTTCATTCTGTCAATCATAAACTGTACATAGTCATCTCAACGTGCAGAAGATGTGCACGTTTACACTGTAAATCAATTGGAACAGCGGTGTTCTTTTCTGTCCATGCCATGAAACATAATGTTTTCATTCTATTTGATCGTCTTTATCAGGAAACATAATACGATCTGACTATGGAACAAACTTGAATCTGAATGTGCAGAAGGCCCCCCCCCATCTGCGCAAAAACCGGTTGAGTCAAGGTTGTTTCCACGTAATTTCAACACAAACATTTAATGTGATGACATTGAATCAACGTGGAAAAAATATTTGAAAAAAGTGATCAAAGTAAAGGGAATTGACGTATTTTGTGACATACATCCAATGGCGCACTGAAATGTGTCCGATGGGTCAGGGAGTTTAGTGTTCCTGCAGGGTGCACAATGTAATTGGTATGAGCTTCAGAAGTTGACTGTGACTGTTGTGGCAATTAGAAAATATAGCTTGTCAAGATGTTCCATGTTACAGATTAAAGTTGACGACTAACTCATATAGTGATTGACCTGGACTACAAGTGGCATCATTTTTTTTTTAATCAAATCTGTAACTCATAATGGACAAGGCTATATGTCAGATTGACCTGGACTACAAGTAAAGGCAGTTCGACACATCAACGACACAGAGTTACACATGGAGTTTTTTTTGAGCAAATTAGGTGAGAAGGGAGGTCAAAAAGGCCATGGTGGCAAAGTAAATACAATAAAGAGTAAAACACTGGAATGGTAGTTTTGCAATGGAAGAATGATAAAAATAATGGGGTGCCAAAATTTTAATTAAATACAGTTGTTTGTTTGGGCAAATTAGGGTGGGCTATGTATGCAGTAATCTGTAAGATGCTGACAGTTGGTGCAAAGCTGAGGGAGATAAGTGTTTCCAATTTAAGGGATTTTTGTACTGTAATTTGGCATGAGAACTGGAAGGAGAGGCGGCCAAAGAAAGAATGGTTTTGGAGGTGACTAGAATAGATGGGGTGGGAGAAAAGCGAGCTGAGATAAGGGGGACTTTACCTAGTGGGTCTTGTAGATGACATGGAGCCAGTGGGTTTGATATGGTGGGCCATATCCACCATATGGTGGGATATGGTGGGTTACTTTAAAGTACTACTTAAGTAGTTTTTGGGAGTATCTGTAGCTTGACTATTTATATTTGACAACTTTTACTTTTACTTCACTACATTCCTAAAGAACATAATGTACTTTTTACTCCATACATTTGACCTGACAACCAAAAGTACTCGTTACATTTTGAATGCTTAGCAGGACAGGAAAATTGATGAATTGACAAATTCACGCACTTATCAAGACAACACATGGTCATCCCTTCTGCCTCTAATCTGGCAGACTCAATAAACACAAATGCATATTTTGTAAATGATGTCTGAGTGTTGGAGTGTGCCACTGGCTATCCATACATTTTAAAAACAAGAAAATGGTGCTGTCTGCTTTGCTTAAATGAAGGAATTTCTAAATTATTTATACTTTATACTACTTTTACTTTTGATACTTAAGTATATTTAGAACCAAATACTTTTAGACTTTTACTCAAGTAAAATTTTACTGAGTGACTTTTACTTTTACTTCAAGTAACTTTCTATTAAGGTATCTCATACTTTTACTCAAGTATGACATTGGGTGCTTTTTCACCACTGGTTGGAATGCTTCCAAACATATCTGCCTATCAGCACTTAAGGAGCTTGTTAATTACTGTAAACCCAACTAACAAATTCCAGGTGAATGGTTCTTTCCAAGACTTTTGATCTCAGTGTGCCTACCATCCCCCAAAAGAGAAAATATGTTTATCTTTAATCAACAGCAGGTAAAATGGTGTGACAGGACGCCAACTCTTTGAAGTGACTGTTTCTTTATGGTCCTATTGGTCTGGATATGGTTAACAAAGCCCCATATACTACCCACCACTGCGACCTGTATGCTCTCGTTGACTGGCCCTCGCTTCATACTCGTCGCCAAACCCATTGGCTCCAGGTCATCTACAAGTCTCTGCTAGGTAAAGCCCCGCCTTATCTCAGCTCACTGGTCACCATAGCAGCACCCACCCATAGCACGCGCTCCAGCAGGTATATCTCACTAGTCACCCCCAAGGCCAATTCCTCCTTTGGCCGCCTTTCCTTCCAGTTCTCTGCTGCCAATGACTGGAACGAACTGCAAAAATCACTGAAGCTGAAGACTCATATCTCCCTCACTAGCTCTAAGCACCAGCTGTCAGAGCAGCTCACAGATCACTGCACCTGTACATATGCCATCTGCAAGTTGCACATCCAACTACCTCATCCCCATTCTGTATTTATTTATTTATTTTGCTCCTTTGCACCCAAGTATCTCTACTTGCACATTCATCTTCTGCACACCAATCACTCCAGTGTCTAATTGCTATATTAGAATTAATTTGCCACCATGGCCTATTTATTGCCTTACCTCCCTTAACTTACCCCATTTGCACACACTGTATATAGATTTTCTTCAACTGTATTATTGACTGTATGTTTTGTTTATTCCATGTGTAACTCTGTGTTGTTGTATGTGTCGAACTGCTTTACTTTAGCCTACCTGGTTAAATAAAGGTGAAATATATATATATATATATATAAAAATTAACAAGCAGTGCCAATGTACAGTACACCTATGTACACTTTATACAATGTCAACAAGTCACGCACCAGACAGAAAGGGACCTATAGAAATATCTAGGATACCTGTTCCACCTGTTCCACTACTAAGCCAAAGCTACAAATGAGTGCAAAAGTCTCAGAAGTAGTATTACTTACTTTATATCATATTTCCTTCCATATAAGGGTAGTTGGGTTTGATTGTGTTTGCGTTATTTAGGTCAGAGGCTGATTGTCAGCGTTGTGGATAAGCCCTAACACAACCTTGAGAACAAAAGAGGAGATAAGTGACCTTGTGTGCACAGGCCAGAGCACAGCATCCAGAAATAGACCGGAATACAACTCCTGTTCTCAATAGCCCACATTCCGCAGTCTGACATAGGGCTCACAGTTAAAGAGGTAGGATGCTGTCGTGAAGGGCACTAGAACCCCCCCGCCGGGCCGACACACAACTACTAAAGAAAATAAAGTGAATCTATGTCAACCTCTTAATACACGTTGATTGATTATTCCATCATAATATACGATAAAGTCAATTGAACCCTCAGTTCCCACCAACACAGAGAAATGACCATGTTATTTGAATGCACAATTCGAAAGTACATTGATTTGATACATGCCACTTCTATCAGCTCTATTCTACAAGAGTTGAGTGCTTCAGATGAGGGGACTGTCTTGTGTTCTGTGTCACTAGCAAAGCAGACTGGGAGATTTTCAAGTATGGACTTTTGTGTTTGTGTCAGTTTGGACTTTTACTTTGTCTACGAAGTCATTTTTGGCTACAGATACAATGGTCTCCTTTTAGGTAGCCAGGGTGAACCTCTGGGAATACTACTGGTCAAGAATTCCAGGAATGGATTGTGTATTTCTGCTCATAGATTACAGTTGCTCTAGTTGGCCATACGCAGCACATACCTCTTTGCTCAGCTAAAGTGCTGATCCAGGAAACAGACTGTGGTGGGGCCTAGTACATCCACTTTCATACAGCAGCAACATGAAAAATCACCAATACTAATACCTGTTAATGAATCCTTTCCTTGTGCCAATGGAAACACAACCTACAGTTAATCTAGTCTGTTTTTGATTGATGAGCCAAGCAGAAGCTTGAGGCCAGAGGACCCCTATTGGCTAGCATCCCCTGGCTTTGCCCTGATGTTGATGCAATTTATAAGTTTTAGTTTGAAATGATTCCTGATCTTTAACTGACAGCAAGTAAGACCCCTCCAGCCTCAAAAGACTCCCATCAGTCATCAGCTACAGAGATAGAGACCCATATATGCAGAGAGGGCAGACTCTGGCTAATGCCACCTTCCATTCTTGGTCTTAATCTCCCACTGTCACTACCCCCACAACATCACCAACTCTCTCAGAGGCAGCAATAACATGAGCTAATCAGTCTTTTCATGACTCGGCTGGTGGAGATACTGTACCATTCCAATGGCATTATTCCTAAAGCTCCTGCCAGGGGCCGGCCTATCTAAGATTAGGGTGTGCTGAGTCCTGGCCTCAGATCCCCACTGCCTGCCTCCCATGACTGCTCCTCCCAGCCAGCCAGCCAGCCAGCCACCCTCCCTCTCTAATATGGGCACCCACAGCTGTCCTTCTATTTTGGAGCATGCTGTGACAGCGGCATGCCTCTAACCCCCCCCCCCCCCACCCGCGACGCCCAGTCCAGAACAATAGACACGCTCACATAAACATTACAAACTTTTTTTTTAACTCAGACTACAGAATACCAGAGCTATTCCCCATTCAATCCATCTGCTGCCACACAGTAAGCCCAGGCAGGCCAGGCAGGGTTAACAAGGCCTTGGGTCAACAGCGGCTAAAACAAACAGAAGGAAATGTACCTATTAATACAAGGACAAAGTTTTGTATTTCTCTAACCTAGCCACTGGGTCCTTGCTTCATATAAAATATAAATGGAAATCTGTAGCAAGTGTCTGAGTGAGTTGTTTTATCCCAGGTAAGTTGTTTGGTGCGGAGACAGGTGAGTGGTTTGTTTGGCATAGACTTCTCTTGCACGTCATTGAACATTTTTGTTAGACTTTCGGATAATAAAAATGGTAAATTACCCCAAAACCGTCAGAAAAAGGTTTGTGGGTGACTGTGAATACCTTCTTAGTATGTATACAAAAGCACTGTGATGATGTGCATGATATGTGTTACCCTGTGATTTTCCTTCAATACAGAGTCCCATAATAAACTGAAAATGTGTCATCTTATCAAAATTCTTCCGATGGCCTATAGAATAAGAGACATGGAACACAGTGGCTCTGTGTGGCTATCCATGGCAGTGCGCCTTCCTGCAATCTTTACATTTGAAATCTCTGTTAACAATGAACAGCATTCCAGTGAGGCTCCACATTAAAGCACCAGGGAATGCTGGGAGTATGTGATAGCCTTTCTGCGGCTCAAGGCCCCATGAGACAGACTAGCACCTGTCTATCACGGCAGTTGTCACATGTGCACACACATACACACTCATACAAATGCAGATGGACGCACACACCCCGACACACACATGCGTGTATGTATGCACACATACATTCAACATTAACATTTAAAACAGTGAAATGCACACTAAACCCAGAAAACATTTGTCACTTTGTCATGTGTTGGGCATCAAGCCTAGGATGGGGTCACCAAGGACATTGGAAACATGATGCAGAAACTTTTAAAGCCAAATGTCAATTATAATTTAGCACCATGATGGTGTGGTAGACATGTAGAATATGTGCACGTGGCAGTGGTGGCACAAAACCAGACTGTCTGAGAGGATCAAGTTTTTGAAACGGAAACATAACATCATTCGGTTTCCTTTCTACCTTCCCTTTGCTCTCACGGATGTAGAAAGGCCATATAAGAGCTAGCGTGAGTTGAGCCTGGGCGGTTTGCCTGTTGTGATGGGCATGACACATTGCGAGGAGACATAAGAATATCTGGTGTTGGGCAAGACACTTGAGCTGCCATTTGCTACAGCAGTCCTCTGTCACTGCACAGATTACAGCGCTACATACCACTTAACAGGACACAGGGTGGTCAGACGCTAAGCAGCTTGTCGGGGAAAAGCTCATTCGTCAGCTGCAAAACTGTGTATTCAGTTCCCCCAAAATGTCCCTCTATTTCCCATGAAAAATTGTTAGGAATCATGTAATTATCCAGAGATTTCCATTTAATTGTGATGCAATCAAATTCCATTATCTCTGAGACTACTTAACCTTGTCTCAACATTTAAAAAACTCTCAAACAGGGAAAGAGAAAGTAATATTCTGTAGCCTAAAGTTGTACTCAAGTGTCACCAAAACTAAAGTGAGAAACAGTAGTAAGCAAGGTTTCAACCTTTTTGTTTATTAAGCCCTCCAGCATAATCTTCCGCCGTACCTTATATCTGTAATGGAGATGCGGGGTGTTAGGAAGCAGGTGCAGTTGGAGAGTTTAATATAAATGAACACGTAATAATAGAAAAACAAGAGAAGCGTCTGGACATGAGAACATTGCCTGTCTACTTACACACACACACACCTGGCAACCCTTTATTATGCATACCTGCGCCTCATCATTAGGCACACCTGGTCCTTATCACTTCCCTGATTATTCCCCCTATATATAGCGCTCTGTTGTCATTTCCCGTCAGGCGTTATTGTCTCTAAGTAGGCGATGTCGAGCGCCGGAGAGGGGCAGTGGGAGTAGACATGACAGTACCCCCCCCCCGTGTAGCTCCAGCCGCAGGACGACGCTGGCCAGGAGGTTGGCCCCTAGAGCGAGGAGCGGTCCGGAGGGTGGTGGTGGATTTCTCGGATGATCTTGGCATCTAGAATGTGTCCACCGGAACCCAACACCGCTCCTCTGGACAGTACCCCTCCCGGGTCTGGAGTACAGAAGGGATCTGACAGCATAGGTGGGACCTCCCTCAATATCCAGAGGAGACGGAGGGGTGTTGTGGGGAACGGCCTCAGCCAGGGGACCAGGAACCACCGGCCATCCGGTAGTTAGTGGACGCTGTAACCTATAAGTCACCTCGTTGACCTTCCGGAGGACCTTGAACGGCCCGGCAAACCAGGGACTCAGCTTCTTGCAGGGCAGGCAGAGTGGGAGGTTCCTGGTGGAGAGCCAGATGCGATCACCAGGACGGAACACGGGCGCCTCACTGCGGTGGCGATCCGCCTGCTCCTTATGACGACGGACAGCACGCTGGAGCTTCATGTGAGCATCACTCCAAACTTCTTCTGTGTGCCGGAACCATTCATTCACCACAGGGGCTTCGGTCTGGCTCGGAGTCCACAGAGCCAGGACTGGCTGATAACCCAGGACACACTGGAAGGGAGTAAGCCCGGTTGAGGAGTGACGTAATGAAATCTGGGCGTGTTCCACCCAGGGAAGTTGTCTCCCCTTGCCGGTTCGGGCAGTGACTCCTCAGGAACCTCCCCAGCTCCCGGTTCATCCTCTCCAACCTGCCGGTTGGAATGAGGTCGGTACCTGGAAGTGAGGCTGATCGTGACCCCCAGTTTCTCCATGAAAGCCCTCCATACCTGTGACGTGAATTGTGTGCCACGGTCGGAGACGATGTCCTCGGAAGGTCATAGTGCCAGACGACCTGCAGGAGCAGTGCCTCAGTGACCTTGAGAGAGGTAAGGAGACTAGAGAGAGATATAAACCGGCAGGACTTGGAAAATTTGTCCACAACCACCAGAATGGTGGTGAAACCATCAGAGGATGGGAGATTGGTCACAAAGTCAATGGACAGATGAGACCAGGGACGCTGAGGCATTGGAAGGGGAACGAGCTTCCCTGCTGGAGCGTGCCGGGGGGATTTTGTTTGGACACATACTGAACATGAGTTGATATAGTGAGCCACGTCCTCTGACAAGGTGGGCCACCAGTATTTCTCAGAGATGGAGTGAATAGTGTGAGTGATACCTGGGTGTCCAGTGGTGAGGGATGTGTGCGCCCTGGTCACAGCCTATCCCTTATCTTCGAGGGGACGTAGATGCATTCAGGAGGGCAGGTAGAGGGCGTGGGTTCCCTCTCCAGAGCAAGGCAGATGTCCACATCTACATCCCAAAACATGGGGGGCAACGATAAGGGAGGGATAGGCTGGAGGCTGGTGGGCGCTACCTGGACTCTCAACAGATGTGGAACCACAATGTGAGGGAAAGCATGTCCTCCGGTATCCTGGTGCCCAGGCGGTGATTCTCATTCTTAACCAGGAGATGGTGTGGTTATGACGTTGAAGCCACGGGATGCTGAGGATGACTATGTGCGTGGGTGCAGTGATGATGAGGAAGAGAAAGCTTTCCTGGTGCATAGGTCCCACAGTGAAGGTGAGTGATGCTGTGATGTGTGTGACATTCCCGGATCCCAGTGGTCGACCATCCAACACTTGAACCGGAAATGCTGTGGAGAGCAGATGTGAGGGGATGTTCAGTGAGGAGGCAAGGGCCTGGTCAATGAAATTCCCTGCGGCACCAAATTCCACTAGAGCAGCAGATACAGCCAGCTAGTGATATGGATACTAGAAAGGGTTTGACAGAAAATGAGGATGTCGAATACCCAGGAAACGGATGATCACGGGACCATCCCTCTGCTCTTGTGGACCCCGGGTTGGGACATATCAGACACTGCAGAAGCTTGTGCCCCTCCTGTCCATAATAGGGACAGAGCGCCAGCTGTCTCTGACGGTGTCACTCAGCCGTGGGGATTTGGGTGGGCCCATACCAACATGGTTTCAGGCTCTGACTCAGATTGGTTAATGAAGGAGGGAGAGAGGGGATGGTGTACCGACGCTCCCGCAGAAGGTTATCCAGACGGATGGCCATCACAATAAGTACGTCCAAGGAGAGGGTGTCCTCTCGGCATGCCAACTCAGTCTGGATTTCCTCTCACAACACCAAGACTGGTGTTTTGCAGGTACTATTTAATGAAGCTGCCAATTGAGGACTTGTGAGGCATCTGTTTCTCAAACTAGACACTCTAATGTACTTGACCTCTTGCTCAGTTGTGCACCGGGGCCTCCCACTCCTCTTTCTATTTTGGTTAGAGCCATTTGGCGCTGTTCTGTGAAGGGAGTAGTACACAGCCTTGTACGAGATCTCCAGTTTCTTGGCAATTTCTCGCATGGAATAGCCTTCATTTCTCGGAACAGGAATAGACTGACGAGTTTCATAAAGTGCTGGCCATTTTGAGACTGTAATCGAAACCACAAATGCTGATGCTCCAGATACTCAACTAGTCTAAAGAAGGCCAGTTTTATTGCTTCTTTATCAGCACAACAGTTTTCAGCTGTGCTAACATAATTGAAAAAAGGGTTTTCTAATTATCAATTAGCCTTTTAAAATGATAAACTTGGATTAGCTAACACAACGTGCCATTGGAACACAGGAGTGATGGTTGCTGATAATGGGCCTCTACGCCTATGTAGATATTCCATTAAAAATCTGCCGTTTCCAGCTACAATAGTCATATACAACACATCTACACTGTATTTCTGATCAATTTGATGTTATTTTAATGTACAAAAATGTGATTTTCTTTCAAAATCAGGGACATTTTTAAGTGACTCCAAACTTTTGAACTGTAGTGTAAGTTGGGGTGGCAACTGCAGAGATGTATTTGGGTATACGAGATTTGACTACAGAAGAGTTACAGGGTGTGTTGAGTTGTGGTGTCCTGCCCTCCCAGGGTGTTGGCATGGTACAGGAGCAGATATGGTCAAAGTAGTGGACTGGGGTAGTGGGTTTTTAATGAGGGTAGGGTTAGTTGGAATTATTGTACTTTTTATTTTATTTTTGTATTTTATATTTTAAATAATTTTATTAGCATTAATGTTATTATCCAAAATATTGCTATTTCGAAAACAAACCATAGAAAGTTGGTTGCAATTTCTGTTAAATCCACCAGAAAAGACAGAACAAATAATACAACAAATATTGTGGTTCAACTCAAATATACTAAATTGATTTTTTTTTAAACATTTTTTATCACAAAAATCTTTGTAAATTATATCATAAAATAGGACTGGTGGAGTTATGTCACACATGCAGCTAACAAAAATATATGGAAATGTTTGCTTTACCCAAAATTACAACCAACTAATTGCAGCATTACCGCAAAATTGAAGAGGCAAGTGGAAGGGGAAAAAAGTAAGGAACTTGTCTGTCGGTCCTGCATTAAAGACCAAAGTTGAATAAAGAAAATTGTGATAAATTAAAAAGTAGACCAGTTTCATTTAAGGACAAAAAAGGACAGCTCTGCCATATAGATTGCAAAATAGTTGTAAGAGATTTTCGATGTACTGATTCCATGGCACATGGCTTATGAACTGATGTAAAACAATGGCAATTTCAAAACTTAGAATTGTTCCATTTTAATAATTATACAACATTCTTGCAACCAATAGAATGTTATATAGAGTTGAAGTCGGAGGTTTACATACACTTAGGTTGGAGTCATTAAAACTAGTTTTTCAACCACTCCAAAAATATCTTGTTAATAAACTATAGTTTTGGCAAGTCGGTTAGGACATCTACTTTGTGCATGACACAAGTAATTTTCCAAACAATTGTTTACAGACAGATTATTTCACTTATAATTCACTGTATCACAATTCCAGTGGGTCAGAAGTTTACACACACTAAGTTGACTGTGCCTTTACAAACAGCTTGGAAAATTCCAGAAAATGTTGTCGTGGCTTTAGAAGCTTCTGATAGGCTAATTGACATAATTTGAGTCAAGTGGAGGTGTACCTGCAGATGTATTTCAAGGCCTACCTTCAAACTCAGTGCCTCTTTGCTTGAAATCATGGGAAAATCAAAAGAAGTCAGCCATGACCTCAGAAAAAAATTGGTTCATCCTTGGGAGCAATTTCCAAATGCCTGAAGGTAGCACTTTCATCTGTACAAACAATAGTATGCAAGTATAAACACCATGGGACCAAGCCGCCATCATACCGCTCAGGAAGGAGATGCGTTTTGTCTCCTAGAGATGAACATACTTTGGTGCGAAAAGTGCAAATCAATCCCAGAACAACAGCAAAGGACCTTGTGAAGATGCTGGAGGAAACAGGTACAAAAGTATCTATATCCACAGTAAAGCGAGTCCTATATCGACATAACCTGAAAGGCCGCTCAGCAAGGAAGAAGCCACTGCTCCAAAACTGCCATTAAAAAAGCCAGACTACGGTTTGCAACTGCAGATGGGGACAAAGATCGTACTTTTTGGAGAAATGTCCTCTGGTCTGATGAAACAAAAATATAACTGTTTGGCCACATTGACCATCGTTATGTTTGGAGGAAAAAGGGGGAGGCTTGCAAGCCGAAGAACACCATCCTGACCATGAAGCACGGAGTATCATGTTGTGGGGGTGTTTTGCTGCAGGAGGGACCGGTGCACTTCACACAAAAAAAAAATGGCATCATGAGACAGGAAAATTATGTGGATATATTATTGAAGCAACATCTCAAGACATCAGTCAGGAAGTTAAAGCTTAGTAGCAAATGGGCCTTCCAAATGGACAATGACTCCAAGCATACTTCCAAAGTTGTGGGAAAATGGCTTAAGGACAACAAAATCAAGGTACTGGAGTGGCCACCACAAAGCCTGACTCCGTTACACCAGCTCTGTCAGGAGGAATGGGCCAAAATTCACCCAACTTATTGTGGGTAGCTTGAGGCTACTCGAAACGTTTGATCCAAGTTAAACAATTCAAAGGCAATGCTACCAAATACTAATTGAGTCTTTCTTTCTCTTGGAGGAGGACCTGAGCCCTAGGACCATGCCTCAGGACTACCTGGCCTGATGACTCCTTGCTGTCCCCAGTCCACCTGGTCGTGCTGCTGCTCCAGTTTCAACTGTTCTTCCTGCGGCTATGGAACCCTGACCTGTTCACCGGACGTGCTACCTTTCCCAGACCTGCTGTTTTCAACTCTCTAGAGACAGCAGGAGCGGCAGAGATACTCTGAATGATCGGCTATGAAAAGCCAAATGACATTTACTCCTGAGGTGCTGACCTGTTGCACCTTCTACAACCACTGATTATTATTTGACCCTGCTGGTCATTTATGAACATTTGAACATCTTGGCCATGTTCTGATATAATCTCCACCCGGCACAACCAGAAGAGGACTGGCCACCCCTCATAGCCTGGTTCCTCTCTAGGTTTCTTCCTAGGTTCTGGCATTTCTAGGGAGCTTTTCCTAGCCAGCGTGCTTCTACACTTACATTGCTTTCTGTTTGGGGTTTTAGGCTGGGTTTCTGTACAGCACTTTGTGACATCAGCTGATGTAAGAAGGGCTTTATAAATCAATTTGATTGATTGTATGTAAACCTCTGCCCACTGGGAATGTGATGAAAGAAATAAAAGCTGAAATAAATCATTCTCTCTACTATTATTCTGAAATTTCACATTCTTAAAATAAAGTGGAGATCCTAACTGACCTAAGACAGGGAATTTTTACTAGGATTAAATGTCAGGAATTTAAACAGAGTTTAAATGTATTTGGCTAAGGTGTATGTAAACTTCCGACTTCAACTGTATATATGGAGGATACAACCATCCCAGCTCTGCAGATTTTGCTGCGAAGAGACTGAATTTCAATAGTGAAGTTTTTGGTACTGTCCATATGTAGCTTGTTTTTGGTCGCAGCTCCAAGAATGATTGAAGAAGTGCAACATTTACCTGGAGCTAACTCTGCAGATAGCGCTTCTGGGTGATTTGAAAAGTCATCGTCAATCGATCAATAATATAATAATACTTATATGTCTATATATTTACCCAAAAAGATATGGGGGACTGGAAATGATAGATTGTAGCTTCCATCAATATAATTGTCTATCAGCAGTATTAAAGCTGATCTACCCCCCAAGAAAATAAAATATATATTTTTTTGTATAATTTTTTCCCCCCAATTTGTAAACTACTACTATGAAGAAGAAGAACTGCAGTATGTAGTGGTTGGGAGGGGGGAATATGGTAATAGTGCAGTTTTACAACCTGTGTAAGATACTAGAGTTGATTGCCCTTGGGAATGTAGAAGGTCAAGATAGGAGACAGATAATGTAGTTTGGGGATTGTAATGCTCATATTACACTCTGGGAGCTGTTTCAGGTTGATATCAGTTCAGATATAGAAACCGCTAATGATGGAGTAAGAGGAGCAATAGTAGTGGCCTCAATGCAGGTGATTACTATGGGTACAAGGGGAGAAAGGGCAAGGCAGGTGATTCCTATTGGTAGAAAGAGTAACGCAGTTCCCTGGTGGACTGGGACTGAGGAGTGTAGAGAAGCAGTGAAGTGTAGAACAGGGCTTCAGAATGTTGAAAAGGTCCCATAATTACCAGCACCTGATTCAGTATAAACAAGCACAAGCAGCAGTAAGGAGGATTGTTAGGACAGCTAAGAGGGATTATTGGCGCTAGTTCTGTGGAAACATAGGCAGTACCACTCCTGTGGGGGATGATTAAGAGGATGAGTGGGGTCTCCCTGTGCTGAAAAGTGGGGAGATTGTTGCAGTGAGAGATGTGGAGAAGGCAGAGATGTTAGCCCAGGCATTTGTGAAGCTGCACAACTCAAATAACCTGACAGAAGAGGGTCAGGGTGGGAGAGAGAGGGTCAGAGGAGAACATCCGGTGGTCCTGGATCAGAGCGAGATGGTGGAGGATACATTGAATGGCCCTTTTACGTTGGCTGAGATGAAGAGAGCATTAGCTAAAGCTGGGATAACATCTCCTGGGAAGGATGAGACGTGTTACATCATGATGGCTCATCTCAGTGACACTGCAATGGGGAAAGTATTGGGCCTTTACAATAAGGTGTGGCAGGAAGGGAAACTGCCTGAAAGTTGGAAGCAGGTTGTAATGGTGCCGATACGGAAATCGGGAAAGACCTTACTAGTCCTTCAAGCTATAGGCTGATAGCGTTGACATCTCACGTATGTAAACCTATGGAAAGGATGACTTACTTTCTGGAGAGTAGAGGACTAATATCACCAGATCAAAGTGGGTTCAGGAAAGGCAGGGGAACTATGGATCCTGTGCTGTGCCTTGAGTCAGTCATATGGAAGGCAAATAAGGAGGTGGTGGTGGTCGTCATTTTCTTTGATGTAGAGAAGGCTTATGATGTGGAAGGAAGGCCTACTTATCAAGCTGGATAACACGGGGGTTGGAGGAAGGGATTTTGACTGGAAAAAGGATTTTCTTTTTGGGTGATCAATACAAGTGAGGGTGGGGAGCTCTATGTCACAAAGCTATGAGGTAGATAATGGTAACCCCAGGGACGTGTCATTCGTCCTGTGTTGTTCTCCATTATGATTGACAATGTATTCTCCCAGGTGAGACCTGATATTGGGAGGTCATTGTTTGCAGATGATGGGGCGCTGTGGATAGAGAGGGATAAATGTTACCCATACAGCCAGAAGAGTTCAAGTAGCGATTAGTGAAGTTGAGCAGTGGTCCCTCAGGTGGGGCTTCAAGTTTTCAGTTGAGAAAATACAGACTGTGTTTTTTTCTAGAAGGAGGGTTGGGGAGGAAATATACTTTAAGCTGTATGGAAGGAATCTGGAGAGGGTGGGAGGGTTTTAGGTTCCTGGGGGTCTGGCTTGACACTCAAATGACACGGGCGGAGCATATTATTAACAGAGTAGCTTTCAAAGGAAAGAAAATATTGAATGTGATGCGTTGCTTGTCAGGAATGGAGTTGGGGGCAGATAGAATGGTGTTGAAAATGCGATATATAGCGCTGTTAAAGTTATCACTGGATTATGGAAGTATAGCACATGGATCAGCCGCTCAGGCGTCTTTAAAAAAGATAGATGTAATCCAGGCCCAAGCCCTAAGAATATGTTGTGGAGCCCTTAGGGCCGCCCAGGTAGCAGCGATGCTGGATGAGATGCTGTTAAAGTTAAGAAGACAACAGCTTGCCATGACATATTGGGTAAATCTACAATGACATACAGTTATGCATCCTACAAAAAAGGTACTCCTAGAGTGCTGGGAACATGAACAAAATCTTAATACAAGCTTTGGGTGGATAGGCAATGGCATGGCGAAAGAGATGGTGTTGTTTGGGAGGGAGTTTAGCCCCTCTGTGGTTCTTCCTGCTATCCCACCTTGGTTTCTCCCTCAGCCAGTGATAGATCTAGGGTTGCTTGAGAGGGTAAGATATGTTGAGGAAGGAGTAGATTCAGTTGTAAGTGAACATTTAAGAACACAGTACTATGCTTTCTTGAATATATTCACAAATGGATCTAAGGGCAGCTTTCAGTATTCCTGAGTTTGAGGTGGCAGTGACAAAAAGAGCAACAGATCATGTATCTGTTTACACAATGGCCATACTTATTGTCTGCAGAGTGGGTGGAGGAGGTGAGGCCAGATAGAGTAGTCATTTGCTCTGACTCCTGTGCAGCACTGATAAGCTTAAATACATTTGTGTCACAGAGCAGACATTATGTATTGTATGGGGTTTTGCAGTGCTTGTATAGTGTGAGACCGGGGGTATTTGTGATGTTCCTTTGGGTACCAGCTCATGTGGGAGTAGAAGGGAATGAGGAGGTGGATGTTATCGCCAAGCAGGCTCTTAAACAGCCTAATGGTGAGATGGAATTGTCAAGCAGTAAAGCCAAGTGGTCGATAAGAACAGTGGTCAAAAAGACATGGAAAGAATTGTGGAACAGGGAGAGAAAGGGAAGACACCTGTACACAGCAAGATCCAGGAAAAGGCGGGGTCAGGGGGGTCCTCAGACTGAGAGAGAAGGGAGGAAAGTGTCATCACAAGGCTGAGACGGACACACAAGGCTCAAAAGTACATTGAAATTGGTGGGGAAACATCTGACTGGGAGGTGTGGTCATTGTCAGGGGGAGATGGAAACAGTGGAATATGTTCTATTTCAGTGCCAGAAATATGGGAGGGATAGGGAGCGATTGTTATTAGATTTTAGGAGTAATGGGATCGAAGAGCCAGGATTAATTGAATTGCCGGATAAATCTTCAGGGGATATAGTATTGAATTTAATTACGTATTTCGTTTCCTTAAGGAGACGAAAACATTGGGCAGGATTTAGACCTTCGCTATCGCTGGTCCACACTCCAGTCCAGTTGGTGGCGGTAATGCACCTTAAAGTTGGTTGCCAACTGCCATATAAAATACACAGAAGAATACGTTTTCACTGTAGTGAGTTTTGAAGAGAACGGAAGAGGCGTAGTCTTTGGTTTGCTCCCAAGTCCATGTTTATCCGTGGTGTTCATTCTTGAAGGGAAAAACATCTGTTTTTTGGGGGGTGTTGCCATTCCAGAGCACATCATCTGAGCATAATCGGCGTATAGAAGGACAGGTTTGTCATTTAAAATGTGGTGGTGCATTTAGGTTGATAGCAAGCCAACGTGTATGTGGATGCTGCTGGTAGCTAACGTTAATTTAACTAGCTAGCTACAGTGTCTTGCTAACTTTAGTATGTAACGTTTTTTAATTTTTTAAAATTAACAACAAATCAATACATAAAGCACATGAGGGAACACAAGCATACATAGATTACAAACAATAGACAATCGAGCTAGGGGGTACAATATCACATTACAAGGACCTTAAGGGACATGCATATACTTACAATTCTAACAGCTTTTTTGTTAGTAGAGCATTTAACCGTCTTTAGTATGTAACGTTACAGCTCTGTATCAGCCCAATGTCCCGTCAGAATCCAGTTGCGGTCGAGGCTAATCTCAATGGGAATCCCTGTCTAAATAAAGGTTAAATCAATAATCTGCTTTGTCATGGTTACAATGCAAATACGTTATGTTGGTCTCACCTTGCACAGGTGAACTGCAATGGCCGCCAACGGGATACCAGAGGATGTGTTGATGGATAATGACCTTATAAAGGACTTAGTGGATGTGGCAAAAGACTCAGCCCTTTTAAACGGAGTGTTGATGCGGACTAAAGAGACACCCAACTCATCAGAGGTAAACCTTTATTCTGCTTGATTAGGCTAAACCGTTTAGACACCATGAACTGTTGTTTGATATGACTATAGAATTCTCTACTATAAGATGGTCGAAAATCACCTGTTTTGGTTAATTTAATTCAAAGGAGAAGTGGGAGAAGGAGAAACTGGGCAGCCATTGGAACTATACTGTTCAAAAAAGGGAGTTTGTAATGCCCAGCCATGCCAGGAATTCTCTCTTTTGAGCCTATGTTGTCTGACTGGATTTGTGGGAATCCAGAGGTGCAACTTTCACCGCGGGGGGATATGTATGCCATTGCATTTTTGTACCCCCCGCCCTCTCCCCCGTTTTATCATTGGAATGTGATACAGAACAAGGTAGCGGTGTGCTTTAGGAACATGCAGACACCTCAGAGTGGTCGGGTAGGCTGTTTGGAGTGGTTATCTGACTGGTAACCTCCACTTCTAAAACCAAAGTTGCGCCCCTGTGGGAATATATTCTGTCTCAGTGGTCATGTTACATGTTTTTCTGATTATTTTTCACTATACCAAGTATCTAATCTACCATCTTAAATGTTCAGAGAACAGAATGCCAAGACAGTTAATGCAATTCAATTGCTTACCTGTACATTGTACATGTCAATCTGTTGTGATAATCAGAGAAATCCCAATAACATCAAGTTAGTAAATTCATTCTAGGTTGCGCTCTGGTCGTTTTGTAAATTCAGGATGTTGTCAGATTGTCCTGTTGTAAATTGGGAGCGTTAAACTCTCGGAGCGTTCAGAGCACTCACTGGACGCTCTGGCCGAGGATTAGGGTTGATCCTAGCGTTTTGACCTCGGCGGCAATCTAGCACTGGGGCTGGGACTTTCCAGGTACCTCACGATCATGATATATAGGGCTCCCGAGTGGCGCATCGGTGTAAGGCACTGCATCTCAGTGCTAGAGGCGTCACTACAGACACCCTGGTTCAAATCCAGGCAGTATCACTACCGGCTGTGATTGGGAGCCCCATAGGGTGGCGCACAATTGGCCATGCGCCGTCCGGGTTTGACCGGTTTAGGTCATCATTGTAAATAAGAATTTGTTCTTAACTGATTTGCCGAGTTCAATAAAGGTTACTTTTTAACAAAATTTTATTAAACAAAGTTTGGACACACCTACTCATTGTTATTTTTACTTGTATCTACAGTGTAGAATAATAGTGAAGACATCAAAACTATGAAATAGTTCTCTTGGCATTCTCTCAACCAGCTTCATGAGGAATGCATTTCAATTAACAGGTGTGCATTAAAAGTTAATTTGTGGAATTTCTTTCCTTAATGCGTTTGAGCCAATCATTCGTGTTGTGACAAGGTATGGGTGGTATACAGAAGATAACCCTATTTGGTAAAAGACCAAGTCCTTATTATGGCAAGAACAGCTCAAATAAGCAAAGAGAAACGACGGTCCATTAAGACATGAAGGTCAGTCAATACGGAAAATCTGAACTTTGAAAGTTCCTTCAAGTGCGGTCGCAAAAACCATCAAGCGCTATGATGAAACTGGCTCTCATGAGGACCGCCACAGGAAAGGAAGACCCAGAGTTACCTCTGCTGCAGAGGATAAGTTCATTAGAGTTACCAGTCTCAGAAATTACAGCCCAAATAAATGCTTCATGTAACAGACACGTCTCAACATCAACTGTGCAGATGAGACTGCGTGAATCAGGCCTTCATGGTCGAATTGCTTCAAAGAAACCACTACTAAAGGACACCAATAAGAAGAAGAGACTTGCTTGGGCCAAGAAACACAAGCAATGGACATTTAGACTGGTGGAAATCTGTCTTTTTCTCGGAGTCCAAATGTGCGTGGCTTTGTGAGACTTAGAGTAGGTGAACAGATGATATGCGCATGTGTGGTTCCCACCATAAAGCATGGAGGAGGTGGTGTGGGGGTGCTTTGCTGGTGACACTGTCTGTGATTTATTTAGAAATCAAGGCACACTTAACCAGCATGGCTACCACTGCATTCTGCAGCAATAAGCCATCCCATCTGGTTTGTGCTCAGTGGGACTATTGTTTTTCAACAGGACAATGACCAAACACACCTCCAGGCTGTGTAAGGGCTATTTGACCAAGAAGGAGAGTGATGGAGTGCTGCATCAGATGACCTGGCCTCCACAATCACCCGACCTCAACCCAATTGAGATAGTTTGGGATGAGTTCGACCGCAGAGTGAAGGAAATGCAGCCAACAAGTGCTCAGCATATGTGGAAGACTGGAAAATAATTCCAGGTAATGCTGGTTGAGAGAATGCCAAGAGTGTGCAAACTGTCAAGGCAAATGGTGGCTACTTTGAAGAATCTCAAATATAAAATATATTTTGTTTAACACTTTCTTGGTTACTACATGTGTTATTTCATAGTTTTGATGTCTTCACTATTATTCTACAATGTAGAAAACAAGAGAAAAAAAAAACTTGAATGAGTAGGTGTGTCCTAACTTTTGACTGGTACTGTATATGGCTGTTCTCACGATTCTATACGTTCTTTGAATTGATACTGTGATTTTATAGCAATTTGATGTTCCAAACATTGCTCACTAAATATATCTGCAGCAGAGTCTTTGATCAGTTGTAGAAATAAGTGCTGGATTTTTTTAATTTTTTTTTATAGTTTTGGCAAAAGTACAGCCGATTAGCGCATGCTAACGCTACCTAGCAAATCAAAACTTTGAGTCAAAGTATCGCTATATCATCCAAAATAATATAAGCTTGCTATTTTGTGTCTGGAAGAAGCTTTAACACCTCACTCTGAACATTTTACTTGCCCTAGCAGAGCTAGTTAGGCTGTTTTCATGTTATCTAGAGCGTTGGTGACTAACTGGGTTACTGGCAACAATTGAATTCAGTTTCTTTGCCGATGTTTACATATCTGCTATAACAAGAGTTTAGGGCTTTCGCAAACTCCTCAATTATTCCACATTCTGCCACTCTCACATCAGTGTAAATTGCCATGGGGAATTTACGAAGGCACCCTTATTGTGTGTTTGGTTTCAGGTGGTGACCTATGCCCCGTTCACACTTTTCCCCTCGCCAGTGCCCAAGGATACCTTCTACCAGGCTCTAGCAGTACAAACACACTACAACAGACTGGTGGACAAGATCAGCCAGGACTCAAGCTTCCTGGAGGAGGCTCTAGCCACCACCATCAAAGTGGATGATTTCACTGGGAGGTTGTTCAATATATACAGACAAGTTTTACAGGAAGGCAAGACCCAGGTAGGGTATTATTGCTTTCGAACAAATCAAATGTTATTGGTTGCACACATTTTTTGCAGGTGTTGCGAAATGCTTGTGTTCCTAGCTCCATCAGTGCAGTAATATCTAACAATACACACATCTAAAAGTAAAATAATGGAATAAAAATATATATAAATATTAGGATGAGTGGTATTGACTAAAATACAGTAGAATATAGTATGTACATGAGATCAGATTTTATTGGTCATACACATGGTTAGCAGATGTTATTGTGAGTGTAGTGAAATGCTTGTGCTTCTAGTTCCGACAGTGCAGTAATATCTAACGATTCTAAAACGACTACCTAATACACACATCTAAAGGGATGGAATAAGAATATGTACATATACATATATGGATGAGCGATGGCCGAGCGGCATAGGCAAGATGCATTAGATGGTATAAAATACAGTATATACATAGATGAGTAATATATGATATGTAAACATTATTAAAGGACTAGTGATCCATTTATTAAAGTGGCCAATGCTTTTGAGTCTATGTAGGCAGCAGCCTCTCTGTGTTAGTGACGGCTGTTTAACAGTCTGATGGCCTTGAGACAGAAGCTGTTTTTCAGTCTCTCGGTCCCAGCTTTGATGCACGTCTACTGACCTTGCCTTCTGGATGTTAGTGGGGTGAACGGACCTTGGCTCGGGTGGTTAATGTCCTTGATGATCATTTTGGCCTTCCTGTCACATTGGGTGCTGTAGGTGTCCTGGAGGTCAGGCAGTGTGCCACCGGTTATGTGTTGGGGAGACCACACCACCCTCTGGAGAGCCCGGTTGCGGGTGGTGCAGTTGCTGTACCAGGCGGTGATGCAGCTCGACAAGCTGCTCTCAATTGTGCATCTGTAAAAGCTTGTGAGGGTCGTAGGGGCCAAGCCAAATTTCATCAGCTTCCTGAGGTTGAAGAGGCGCTGTTGCGCCACCTTTGCCACACTGTGTGGACCATTTCAGATTGTCAGTGATGTGTACGCCAAGGAACTTGAATCTTTCCACCTTCTCCACTGCATTCTCGTCAATGTGGATAGTGGCGTGCTCCCTCTTCTGTTTCGTGAAGTCCATAATCAGATCCTTTGTTTTGTTGAGGGAGAAGTTATTTTCCTGGCACCACTCTGCCAGGGCCATCACCTCCTCCCTGTAGTCTGTCTCGTCGTTGTTGGTAATCAGGCCTACTACTGTTGTCAACTGCAAACTTGATGATTGAGTTGGAGGTGTGCGTGGCCATGCAGTCATGGGTGAACAGGGAGTACAGGAGGGGGCTGAGCACGCACCCTTGTGGTGCCCCCTGTGTTGAGGATCAGTGAAGTCCAGGACCCAGTTGCACAGGGTGGGGTTCAGACTCAGGGCCCTGAGCTTAATGATGAGCTTGGAGGGTACTATAGTGTTGAAGGCTGAGCAATATCAGATGCTATGTTGGAATGCATTTCAAGTTGCAATAATCAAATACATTTAGGATGAGGTCAAAGACCTCGCTCATTTATTCATTGTACATTTCCAGTCCATAGTTTTGGGTCTGAATCGCTCAGACTACATGCTGGACCAGAATGGGGATGGGAGTGCCTCCCTGAAGCAGATCGAGATCAATACCATTGCTGCCAGTTTTGGTGGTCTTGCCTCACACACGCCAAACGTCCACCGGTATGTGAACCACAACAATACTGCTGGTTTTCCCTGCTGAAGGTTTTTATTCTCCTGCTGTAAAAGATACAGGACGATGGGAAAGGGAATTGGAGAAGTATGTTTGGTTTGAAGACAAAGTTGTAAACAATTGAATGCCCTGTGAATGACCCTGTCTGTCTGCATCAATAGACACATCCTGAAGGTGGCTGGTCGGTTGGAGGATAGCAAGCGTATCCTAGACAATAACCCTTCTGCAGGTCTGGCAAAGGGTTTAGCTAAGGCCTGGGAACTCTATGGCTCAGAAAGGTGGGTTTCTTGGTTAGGATTCAGATGTGTGAATGCATTTGAGATCCGTCAGTTTGTACAAAGAAAAAAAGGATACGGAAAACTAGGACGTTTTGTTGGTTGTCTATGTCAGTAACAGAACACAAAGTAGAGCTGAGCTTTTAATATGGGTAATTCTGTCATTTAAAGGGCAGTAGTCTTGTATCTGGTTGAAGAGCTCCAAAGAAACATCTTCGACCATCGATATGTGGAGAATGAGCTATGGAAGAGGTAAGGTAAAGAAGAGGTAATCAACTCTGACGCAATCATCCGATTTTTATCCTGTTGATGATGCTGTGATGGAGCCTCCTACTGCCACTTTTGTAGCCATGGTAGACAAATGTAGTTTACCATTGGTATATCAAAATGGCGTGACATAAAATATTTCTGCTTGTTTTCAGAAATATTCCTGTTATACGAAGACAGTTTGAAGATGTAGCTAAGACGGGATTCCTTGATCAGGATAAGAGGCTGTTCGTGTAAGTGTTACTTTCTTTTAAAAAGTTTATTACGGTCATTTGCGTGCTCAACATATACTAATGTTTTGATTTTGCAACATCTGTTCCTGATAAAAAAGACTGTTGAACATTGCCTTACTTTCAATGTAATGCCATGCTCATTGTTTCATTTAAAAAATAAAAACATTTTGTTGCAGAGATGGACGGGAGGTTGCTATTGTGTATTTCCGCAATGGGTACATGCCACAGAACTACACAGAACAGGTTTGAACACAATCATCTTCATTTTTTCTTCACGTTCTCAGAGTTTTGCTGTGGTTGTGTCATCATGAAAATGACGCAATCACTTATTATCATGACAATGTGTGTGATTTATTTTTGTAGAACTGGGAGGCTCGTCTCATGATGGAACGCTCTATGGCTGTGAAATGTCCAGATATCAGTACCCACCTGGCTGGCACTAAGAAAGTCCAACAGGAACTGGCCAGACCGGGTGTTCTGGAGAGGTTCTTTCATGGTGAACCTGACGTTGTGGACCAGATCCGGGCCACCTTTGCTGGGCTGTATACTCTAGACATGGTAAGAGAACAAAACCGGGCTCTTTGGACTCTTGATAATGTTTGCGTACATACCTCTTTCTTTATAAAGCCTTTCCTAGCAGTTTGCTTTTCTGCTTCAACTTTCTTATTCAATCTTACTAACAGGGACCAGAAGGTGACAAGACTGTGGCTATGGCTTTGGCAAAACCAGACCAGTTTGTCCTGAAGCCACAGAGGGAAGGTGGGGGTAAGAGGACCTCGGCTCTTTATTTCACATCTCTCGTGACCCTGACCTCTAACCTTATCATGCTGTGGCCTGTCTGCTAAAGTGTAGATTTTCTCTACTCCTGTAGGCAACAACCTCTATGGAGCTGAGATCTGTCAGGTACTGGAGGGTGTGAAGCAGAGCACAGAGAGGATGGCCTATATTCTGATGGACAAGGTTAAGCCCCGCCCTGTACACAACTATCTCCTGAGACTGGGGACGCCACTCAAACTCAGCACCTGCCTAAGTGAGCTGGGTGTATTTGGGGCCTACGTCAGGTACAGTCAAAGACCCTTCTGTATACATTCCTGTCTTGACAACTTTATAGAAATTGTGTATGTGAGTTGAAATGAAGTATACTGTAATTGGAGGTGGTATACATTTTGGCCCACTGAAAACTATTGCGTCAAGATGTGGTGATAACAATGTACTCCTGCAGAGTAATGAAGATGCCTTTGGTCTCTTCTCTGAATGGTTGTGTGTGTCATGATTTCTGTGTCCACATAGGCATGGGCAAGACATGGTGCTGAATGAGTGTGCTGGACATCTGCTGAGGACCAAAAGTGATGAACACTCTGATGGAGGTGTGGCTGCTGGAGTGGCAGTGCTAGACAATCCACTCCTCGTCTGACCTATACTGCCCTCTGTCACATTAATAGTGAAACTGCACAGAAAGATGGTAATAAGAAGAGTTCAACACACAAGTGCTCTTCTTTGACTGCAGAGACAATTGCTGCTCCCCATCTATTTTAGATGTTTATTTGATACTTTTACTGTAGAATCAAATGTGTGCTCTTAGAGCTTGTGCAGATCAGGAATGAGCCTGATGGACGAAGAATAGCTGTGTGCGGACACTATGAAGTCTTACTGGCGCAATACATTTCTATCACTGCTCGGTAGACTTAAACAGCCAAGAAATGAATGGAAACAGAAAATACAGAACTATGATTATTTCACACCAAAAACTAGTATTCCAGATGTTGAATTGGAGAAACTGTTTTAATCGGGAAAGAAGAGAACCATTGCGAGGTGATATCCCTAGAGTAAATGATAGTATTAAGATTGTTTATGGGAATAATAGTAATAAATTGTTTTATTACTTTCAGACTTTTGTTTTTTTGTATTTATTTTAATATGCATTTATAATATACTGATGGGATTTGATGCAGTGGGTTACTATATTGGGATTAGACAGATGGATAAAGGTATCTGACAGATACAATTCAGTTCCATTTTATGAACACCAGATGGGACATGGAAAAATAATGTATGTGATTTGCATATTCATGGTGGGTGTTATTTACTGTGGCTCAGTTGGTAAAGTATGGCGATTGCAACACCAGTACAGTAGGTTAGATTCCCAGGACCACCCGTATGTAAAATGCATGCACACATGACTAAGTTGCCTTGGATAAAAGCGTTTGCTAAATGGCATATATTATTACCTAAGCTGTAAAGGTTATGGCCCAGGTTCATAATCATTTTGCATTCTCAAACACTTGGATATCATGACAAACAGTAAACTAGTCAAACTGCTGCTTGGAGTAATTGTATGGCAGAGCTAAGGTATTCATAGACCGAAACCTTAAGAGCACCTCAAATGATTAGTGTCTACCATGGATTCAATAGCTTGCTCAACCATTCACTGAGGATTATATAACACATCTGCCATTAAGAGGATATCTTTACTTTGGGAAAAATGAATTGGTGTTCATGTGTTGCCTACAGACTATACTTTATGTACCTAGATCATTAAAAATCATTAATAATTAATAGAACTGCTATGGTGGTCCGGTGTGGCTCCGTTGGTAGTGCGTGGACCTTGCAATGCCAGGTTTGATTCCCATGGGGGACCAGTACGAACAAATATGAAAATGTATGCACTCATTACTGTAACTAGCTCTGGATAAGAGCGTCTGCTAAATGACTGAAATGTAAAATTACATTTTTTTCATAATTCAAACGGGATACAAAGAACAAAACAGTCACAGATAATACTCTAGAATAACATTTCACTTTCCCCCAGCTCATACACTTTAACACAGTTGGGTGGTCCAGATCTAAATATTTTCAGGGTACATACATCTACCCCTGTGCCACATTTGGTGCTTTTATGTACAATTGAGTCAAATTTTGCAGCTCAGCCATCCCACTAACATCTTGAACACAGGTGAACTGCAATGGCTACCAGTCTGAGTGGGGTTCCAGAGGAGGTGTTGCTGAACACTGAACTTCATAAGGACTTAGTGGAAGAAGCTAAAGACTTTGCCCTTCAAAATGGAGTCTTGATAAGGACTAAAGAGACCCCCAACTCATCTGAGGGAAAGAGTGCATCCCCTACTATAGAAAGATCTATTTTTTTAATAAAAATATATATATATTTAACCTTTAATAAAGTAGGCAAGTACATAATACGATCAAATCTAATTTGATTGGTCACATACACATGGTTAGCAGATGTTAATGCGAGTGTAGCGGAATGCTTGTACTTCTAGTTCCAACCATGCAGTAATATCTAACAATTTCACAACAACAAAGGAATGAACAAGAATATGTACATATAAATATATGGATGAGCGATGGCCGAACGGCATAGGCAAGCTGCAGTAGATGGTATAGAGTACAGTATATACATATGAGATGAGTAATGTAGGGTATGTAAACATAAAGTGACATTGTTTAAAGTGACTAGTGATACATTTATTACATTCCATTTTTAATTATTAAAGCAGCAGCCACTCAATGTTAGTGATGGCTGTTTAACAGCCTGATGGCCTTGAGATAGAAGCTGTTTTTCAGTCTCTCGGTCCCAGCTTTGATGCACCTGTACTGACCTCGCCTTCTGGATGATAGCGGGGTGAACAGGCAGTGGCTCGGGTGGTTGTTGTCCTTGATTATATTTTTGGCCTTCCTGTGACATCGGGTCGTGTAAGTGTCCTGGAGGGCAGGTAGTTTGCCCCCCCCGTTGTGCAGACCTCACTACCCTCTGGAGAGCCTTACGATTGTGGGCGGAGCAGTTGCCGTACCAGGCAGTGATACAGCCCGACAGGATGCTCTCGATTTGTGCATCTGTAAAAGTTTGTGAGTGTTTTTGGTGACAAGCCACATTTCTTCAGCCTCCTGAGGTTGAAGAGGCGCAATTGCGCCTTCTTCACCACACTGTCTGTGTGGGTGGACCATTTCAGTTTGTCCGTGATGTGTACGCCGAGGAACTTAAAATGTTCCACCTTCTCCACCACTGTCCCGTCGAGTTGAGAAGTAGCAGGTCAGCCATTGGACCTATGCTGGTGTGCTTAGCCATGAGAGGAATGTTGTCTGAGTTAGTGGGAATCTATTCTGTCTTGGTAGCACGGATGTGTAAATGTATTTTTTTAGACTTAAAGGTCCAGTGTAGCTGGGGTTTTTATTTTTTATATCTGTGTCAAATCATTTCTGGGTAACAATTAAGTACCTTACTGTGATTGTTTTCAACTAAAGTGGTAAAAAAAATAGCTTCTTAACAAAGAGCAATTTCTCACATTTTGCTCTGGCTGTCTGGGAGTGGTCTGAGTGGGGGGAAACTAGCTGTTATTGGCAGGGAGGTTTGGAACCCTCGCTCTTTTTTTGGTCTATTAACACATTTCTTGCTTGATGTCATCAGACAGGCCAAAACTACATGTATTTTCAAACAGCTCTTACGCCGCAAAGGCATTATAATAATTTAAAATGTCAGTGTTATTCCAACATCATAGTGTGAAAATGCACTGAGTATACTAAAGAAGACCTGTTTCCCATGACATAAACTATCCAGATGAAAGCTATGATCCCTTATTGATGTCACCTGTTAAATCCAATTCAATCTGTATAGATCAAAGGGGAGTAGACCGGTTAAAGAAGGAGGTTTAAGCCTTGAGACATGGATTGTGTGAGTGCCATTCAGAGGGTGAATAGCAAAACAAAAGATTGAAGAGCTTTTTAACAGGGTATGTTAGTACAATAGGTGCCAGGTGCACCGGTTTGTGTTAAGAACTGCAAAAGAACTGCAACACTGCTGCAACTCAATATTAGGAAGGTGTTCCTAATGTTTAGTAAATTCAGTGTATATAAAACACATGGAAATCATGTTTTCGACTACACTGGACCTTTAATTAAATTATTAGGATAGAATGCAAATCTGGGATTGGTACAGTCGTTTTTGGAATTAATGATATATAACCATTGATTCTAAAATAATATATTTTTAATGTCTCACTCACCCCATCAGAGCCCGAAATATATTCTTGCTTTATGCCATTATTTGTAAACAATATCTTTGTAAACACACTGTATTAACATGGCTATATAATTTTGATCTCATGGATGGTCAGTCCTTGAATTTATTTGAGGGTGGTTTTATTTCTCCAGCGCTGTCCCTCAGCTGTTTACCAAAAAAAGTGGTGGGTTGACGGCTTTTTTGTTTGAATCACAGATTGCCCCTTTACCGGACAAAATGCAAGTGTCCATCCAGATCAGGGCTCTCCAACCCTGTTCCTGGCGAGCTACCATCCTGCAGGTTTTCACGCCAACCTTAATCTAGCACACCTGATTCTAATAATTAGTTGGTTGATAAGCTGAACCAGGTTAGTTACAACTGGGGTTGGAGCGAAAACATACAGGAAGGTAGCTCTCCGGGAACACAGTTGGAGAGCCCTGATCTAGATATTGCACCTGGGTCACCTTTGCATCTCAGGACCGAATTAGCTCACTAAGCATTTACCGTTTAGCTTTCACCACACTAGCATGCTACACAATAACAGTTGAGACTATCACATGTCTAGAACTGTGTCTGTTTGCCGGCATACATACTATTTTGAATGTGTCCATTTTTATCTAAATTGAACAAATAGTCATCAGAGCTGCTGTTCATTTTGTCTGGGTTCAGGTGGTGACCTATGCCCCGTTCACACTTTTCCCCTCGCCGGTGCCCAAGGATACCTTCCACCAGGCTCTAACAGTACAAACACACTACAACCGACTGGTGGACAAGATCAGCCAGGCTGGAGAACGTTCTAGCCAGGTTATACAGAGAGCTGTATGACCAAGCAGAAAAGACTAGTGCAATAGAGGGATTGTAGCCTATTTATTTTAACAGCACTATCAAAGTGGATGATTTCACTGGCAGTTTATTCAACATACACAGACATGGCATACAAGAGGGGAGGACCCAGGTAGGTTTCGTAGTTTTAATGAATCTTTTACTGCATTGGGTTAAATCAGGGTCACACAGTGTTTCTTGGTAGTCTTGAACAAATCTACTTTGAAACAAAAGTATACACCTCACACACATGGTTATGGGTTTAAAAAAAGACACCCGTACCATGTCAGATAGAGTTGAAATGTATTATAATTTTGAGTTTGCATCCCAATATTACAGTTTATATACATCACAGAAGATATAAATACAACAAAACTGCTTGACATAGAAACACTGGCTTTTCGGTTGATTTTTGAAATAATGTTTATTAATTATGAAAAATATGAATAACATGAGGTCACTAGGTCGTTTACTGCAGGAAAGGGCGACAGGGCAATTCCACCACTTTTCACTGGGGAGGACCCAGCTAGGGTGTTGTAGTTCTATTGAAATGTTAATGAACTATATCAGATATTAAGAACATTTGTATTCATCTAATTTAGGAACAATTAAGATAGGATGTTCACACTACTTTCTGAAAAATGTCCATAGTTTTGGATCTGAATCGCTCAGACGACATGCTGGACCAGAATGGCTCCCTGAAACAGATCGAGATCAACACCGTGTTTCTGCACGTGAACCAGATGTTCACACAACTTAGTTATCAAGTTATTTCTTTAAATATCCCCTGTGGAGTATTCTTTCTAAATAAGGCCTATTATTATTTCATCATTAGGCACATTCTGAAGAGGCCTGGTCAGCTGGATGAAAGCAAGCATGTCCTAGACGACAACCCTTCTGCAAGTCTGGCAAAGGGACTTGCTAAAGCTTGGGACCTCTACGGCTCGGAGAGGTGGGTGTCATAAGGTTTTCACATCACTTCAAATGTAAACGATTCAAGCTCCAACTGGCAAGGTTAACCATCTAACTTTCATTCACTGCAGGGCAGTGGTCCTGTTTCTGGTTGAAGCATTTTTGGCCATAGATATATTGAGAATGAGCTATGGAACAGGTAAGTTTGATTGGATTCCTTGGTGCTTATTAGTCAAGTGAATTATTATCTGTTCTCGCACAATGAAGTCATGAGTGTCCACATATTGACTGCAAAATGTTTTTTTTTGCAGACAAATTCCTGTTATATGAAGACGGTTTGACGATGTATCGAAGATGGGATTCCTTGATGAAAACGAGGCGATTTGTGTACGAGCTATAGTAACTTTTTGTGACCAGATGGATTGTTAGATTTCTAACAAACATGTAATTATGTTACTGACATGAAGCTTGTTTGCATTTAAGCAAGTGAAACTCATTCTCTCTGCAGAGATGGAAGAGGTTGCTATTGTATATTTCCGCTATAGGTACATTCCTCAGAACTACACAGAACAGGTTAGATGGTAACATCCTGTCATTGTACCTCACCTGTGGTGGCAGTTAGCCTCGTGGTCAGAGTGTTGGGCCAGTAACTGAAAGATTGCTGGATCGAATCCCTAAACTGACAAGGTAAAAATCTGTCATTCTGCCCCACTGCCCCACTGTTCTCCGGTTGGCTGTCATTGTATGTAAGAATTTGTTAACTGACCTGCCTGGTTAAATAAAGGGCTAACAGCTTTTATTTAAACCTTTCTCAGTAGTCAGTGTATCATTGACTGTAATGTATGTAGCCATTAAACTCACAGACCACTTCCCAGTTCCTCTATCTATGATGATGATACTGTTGGATTGGATTTGGCCCTTTGATTCAGCAGTAATAATCTTCCCTGTATGATTTTGTGTAGAGCTGGGAGGCTCGCCTCATGATGGAGCACTCTCTGGCTGTGAAGTGTCCAGATATCAGTACCCACCTGGCTGGCACCAAGAAGGTCCAACAGGAACTGGCCAGACCTGGTGTTCTGGAGAGGTTCTTTCCTGGTGAACCTGATGTTGTGGATCAGATCCGGGCCACATTTGCTGGGCTGTATACTCTAGACATG
The DNA here is from genome assembly GCF_034236695.1 of Oncorhynchus nerka. Taxonomy (NCBI): domain Eukaryota; kingdom Metazoa; phylum Chordata; class Actinopteri; order Salmoniformes; family Salmonidae; genus Oncorhynchus; species Oncorhynchus nerka. Next base: position 63,886,429 of record NC_088402.1, read on the forward strand.
GTAAGAGAACCTGGCTAAGTGTTTACATATTACCTCTTCTCTTTACAATGTTGTTGTAAATAGTTTCATTTATTTTTCAATGACTTTACTTGGTCACAACAGGGACCAGAAGGTGACAAGACTGTCTATGGCTTTTGCAAAACCAGACCAGTTTGTCCTGAAGCCACAGAGGGAAGGTGGGAGGTAAGATGACCTCTTTCTTTCTTCTTACAATGGGTACATTAACTAAAGGTTGCCTGGTGCCCTGGGTGAGCTGAGATATCACTTTAAGACCATTGGAATTGTCTATAATGTACAAACTCTACCCACTCTATGTCCCAGGCGAGGTAAAACGAATGCACCTAGTCTCTCGTGACCCCTGACACCGTCATGCTCTGGCCTGTCTGCTGATGTGTATAATTCCTCCTCCTGTAGGCAATCACATCTACGGAGCTGAGATCTTTCAGATACTGAAGGGTGTGAAAGATGACATGAGGGCAGCTTATGTCTGGATGGACAAGATCCAGCCTGTGCACAACTACATCCTGGAACGGGGAACTCTGCTAAAACTCAGCACTTGCATATGTGAACTGGGCACATTTGGAGCTTATGTCAGGTATACACACAGACAGACATGCATATTTTTGTCACAATATTATTAATTGACTGATACAGAAATGTTCTGGATGGTGTTGTGGTGGCAGAATTTTCCACAGCAGTGTTATTTGTGTTTGCACTGATGTCTGGATTTGAATTCTCATAGGAGCAGTCACATTGTGCTGAGGACCAAGAGTGATGAGCGCTCTGATGGAAGTGTGGCTGCTGGAGTAACAGTCCAAGACAACCCTCTCTTCGTCTGACCGACACTGTCCTTTATGATACTAGTGTATTTAGATACTAGTCTATAGATGAAGCCAATGGGTCCATACTATCCAAGGATGAGTGTAATGTCTGTCATCCATCTATGCCCATCATGTCTGTAGGATGTACGTGCTGTTATGTTGAATTTGATGTGGAATTGTTCACATAGCCTGTCTGACGGTACAGATTAAGTGAATAGCAGATCTACAAATCTAATGAAATGCAGGAATCGGACCAAGTGAGAAAAGTAGAAATAATCATCAGTTTTCATTAGCACTTTGCTGTTGATTTCTTCGCAACTTATTCAAATGACTGGCAGGGATCAACCAAGTTTAATAATGTAGAATTATGATGAGTTCAAACAGGGGTCATTGATTTGGAAAGTATATCACAATAACTGCTATTTCTCAAACATGGAGAATGGTATTAGCATGTATAAAATGCAGTTCCTTAGTTTGAACACTAGGTGACAGTAAACGGTAAGATATTTCCGTAGAGAATGATAAAGACATCAGCACACAGGCAGTGCTATTGAGGCAATCTCCATTTTGAAGTAGTATCTGATCTTTTCAGCTATCTTGATTTGGCTGAAGTGGGGAGGCTTGGGCAAGTTGCAGTCAGGGGTGCAGGGCTGTTGACCAAGGTAGGGGTAGCCAGTTGGAAAGCATGGTCAGCCGTAGAAAAATGCTTATTAAAATTCTCAATTATTGGGGATTTATCGGTGGTGACAGTGTTTCCTAGCCTCAGTGCCGTGGGCAGCTGGCAGGAGGTGCTTTTATTCTCCATGGACTTTAGTGTCTCCCAGAACTTTTTGGAGTTAGTGCTACAGGATGCAAATTTATGTTAGAAAAAGCTAGCCTTTGCTTTCCTAACTGCCTGTATATATTGGTTCCTAACTTCCCTGAACAGCTGCATATCGCGGGGGCTGTTCGATGCTAATGCACTACGCCATAGGATGTTTTTGTGTTGGTTAAGGGCAGTCAGGTCTTGGGAGAACCAAGGGCTTTATCTGTTCCTGGTTCTACATTTTTTGAATGGGGCATGCTTATTTAAGATGGTGAGGCACTTTTAAAGAATAACCAGGTATCCTCTACTGATGGAATGAGGTCAATATCCTTCCAGGATACCCGGGCCAAGTCGATTAGAAAGGCCTCCTCGCTGATGTGTTTTAGGGAGCGTTTGACAGTGATGAGGGGTGGTCGCTTGACCATTACGGACGCAGGCAATGAGGCAGTGATCACTGAGATCCTGGATGAAGACAAGCAGAGGTGTATTTGGAGGGCAGGTTGATTAGGATGATATCTATGAGGGTGCCCGTGTTTACGGATTTGGGGTTGTATCTGGTGGGTTCATTGATAATTTGTGTGAGATTGAGGGCATCAAGCTTAGATTGTAGGATGGCCGGGGTGTTAAGCATGTCCCAGTTTAGGTCACCTAACAGCGTGAGCTCAGAAGATAGATGGGGGGCATACAATTTGCATATGGTGTCCAGGGCACAGCTGGGGGCAGAAGGTGCTTTATAGCAGGTGGCAACGGTTGAGTTGGCAAACAAACTGAAAAGGGTGCATACTGCCACCTAGTGTGTTTGAGCAGGTATTAAGCCAAGGTTGGCAATTTACTGCCACGGAATTAATTAATTAGCTGATCCCTCCTGATGACCCAGATGGAATCATGTGATTCTTCCTTCACCCATAGGAAGTCCCACCCAGTTGACTACTTTAAAACGGTGGAAGCCCTCAATGGCAATTTCCATGCCAAAACAGGTTTCATCCATCTCGAGTCCTATATCTAACTATAATCTAACTATATCTAACAAAAAATAAAATGTCAAAGGTTTTTCAGAATGATTATGAAAAACCAGTATCTCTCATCATTCTCATTTGGGCCTTTTGCAGAGGTCAAACAGTGGGCATAACACTGTGCTTATCAGTGAATGGATAGTTTTTGAAAACGATACCAATATACTTGAGATATGCAACTGTTGTATTAGCCATCAAAATACTCATGTATGGTCTCAATCCTGATCCTTATAAGGTAGCCTATGCCTATGCCTATGCCTATGCCTATGCCTATGCCTATGTTTATGCCTATGCCTATGCCTACGTTTAGCCATTTGTTTCTTTGTTCATGATCTACCAACTCTCTGAGGAGACAATGGGGCCAGATTGACTATCCTTTAAGAACAAACACACACAACAGCCACTTTGACCTGGATGTTATCTCGCCCTCTCTGTCCCTGGCAGTGCTGTTGTCTACTCTGCCTGTGTGTTTTATCCTGCTGTCATCAGAGCTCTTTGTTATTGTTCGCTCGGTGCCACACATTCCAGGAGTTGGGTCATCAAACAGACGGACACACAGGTCACTCCCAATGGGCTGCATTTCCCGCAAGGCTCTGGCTGTATTCCACTTTACTTCCTGGACTGCAGCAGTGGAAAATGAACTGTGTTTGTTCCCGACAAAAGTTGCTCTAGGGGTCAGGATATGTATTATTCCAGTGAACACTAAGCAGACAGTTTTTGGTCATAGGTTTCCTTTCTCAGAAATGGCTCCGCATGACTCCCAAAAGCTGACAAAGAATTGTACCTATTTTCTCCATGAATGACTCCACTGTTTGTTTCCTTGCCAGTGTGCTCACATTCTTGGACAAATTATTGGCAAAGGTAGTTGAGAACGCTTGAGAGAATGGTTGTAGTGGATTAGCCTTCAACTCTGATCACGGACTAAAAGCAAACTATTGGAGTTAACAAGCTGGTTACACAAGTGGCCCAGATAGCTGGGCACTGTGGTGAGAGTGGCAGAGACTGCAGACAGAGGCGCCAGGTCAGGAAGGAATGACAGGAAGTGGGTCATGACAGGGTGGAAGTGGGTCACAGTGCTCCAGCTCTGCATGAGAGAACAGGGAAGGACAACAGCACTGAGACAGGACTCGGAGTAGCTTCCCTGCCTTACTCACTTTCCTGCTGCAATCCCTACACCACTCTGTTTTGTCCATAGACTGTAAAAAATAAACTGTCAAATCATTTAGTGATTCCTCTTAAAGCAGCAGTGGTGGAAACACAGTTGCCATGACAACAGTTATAACTAAGATGATGAGCAGGGTGAAGAGATCCAGGCAGGGGTACTGAATCCAGCTGCCCTCACATGACCTGCTCCTTTGTGCCTCTTAATAAACTCAGTCCAGAAGATCGCCAGGTTAAAGGGATTATCAGGACAGTTCTTATGTACGGCCCAAAGCTTCCTAGTCTACTCCTTGTACGTTTTGTCATTGATTATCTTATTAAGGGCCTTCAGAATTTTGTCTGAGGTCACATCATTAATACTGAGGACTTTTCCCATGCCTTGTGCTGCCATGCGCTGCACGTTGCCACACTGGTCACCAAAAAAGGGCATCATCACCATGGGCACACCGTTGCAGATCCCCTCGTGGATCCCATGTGGATCCCTCCATGTGTGATGAAGGCCTTGACGGTGGGATGGCCCAATGGACCGTTCTGGGGGAGCCAGCTCATCACCTTGACATTCTCTGGAGGATTTTCAGGCACAGCTCCAATGTATCTCCACACAACTCGTTGAAGAACCTGCCGGAAGACATCAAAGAACTGTTGAGCTTTCTCAGCTGGCGGTGAGAAATCGAAGTGCATGAACCAAATCGATGTCTTGCTCATCAGCTGTGGAATAGTCGTCTCCCTATGTAGGACATCTGAGGCGATGGCATTGACTCCTGAGTACAGGTATCTGCAAGACGGGCTCAAGCAGGGCCAACAGGAAGTTGACACTCTTCTGTCTCAAGGTCATGTGGTCTGTGTAGTGTAAGGGGACATAGGAGGCAGGGAATGGGCACTGGCTGGCCTCAAACTCTACACCACACAGGGGGAAGTTATGGATGAAGAGAGAGTCTCCAACGATGATACCAACAGGCTAAAAGGGATCGGTTTGCATCAGCTTCTTGTTATATAGGAGGTTTGTTACAGGCATGCTGGATGTAGTGCCTAAGCACTGTCAGGGTTTGCATCAGCTTCTTGTTATATAGGAGGTTTGTTACAGGCATGCTGGATGTAGTGCCTAAGCACTGTCAGGGTTTGCATCAGCTTCTTGTTATATAGGAGGTTTGTTACAGGCATGCTGGATGTAGTGCCTAAGCACTGTCAGGGTTTGCATCAGCTTCTTGTTATATAGGAGGTTTGTTACAGGCATGCTGGATGTAGTGCCTAAGCACTGTCAGGGTTTGCATCAGCTTCTTGTTATATAGGAGGTTTGTTACAGGCATGCTGGATGTAGTGCCTAAGCACTGTCAGGGTTTGGTAGTAATGCCACACAGGGAGGTCAGGGTGATGTAGTGCTGTGAAGGCCCCTGCTGCTACCCCTGAAATCACCACCACCACCCTGTGTCCCCTCCGTCCAAGCTCCTCCACCACGCTCCTCATCCCAGTCCAGTGGCTGCCGTTCATCACAAGCAGCTTCCCAATCTGAGGGAAGACCAGATGGAGGCAGAGCAGCTGCCCTCAGAAACACTCCTCCTTCAGCCGTAGGATAGAGTGGTCACTACACTTGGTTACACTACAGAATAGAGGGAACTATACAGACAGTCAGTCAGAATCGTGAGTGAAAAGTAGCCGACAATTGACAGTGTAGTTTCACTGTGTTACTGTGGATTTAATTACATTTTTAAATAGAAAAAAGTTCCGTCAAGAGTTTGGGAGAAGTTTGAGAGGAGCATACACGTTACACACATTAAAATTGAAGTGGAGTTTAGGATGATGTGTTGCAATGGGCTGAATCAGAATCAGCCGTTTGCATTTACCGATATGCCCAGTTTACTCCCTTTCCTGAAAACAAATGCATATTGGGAATGTTAGTGTTTCCTAATATGTTGTTTGATTTTTGAAGAAAGGCCACCAGTCTTGTCAGTAATGCCAGTTGTCAGCATATCAATAAAGAACCCTTCAGGGAACCTCCCCCACAGTCTACAAACAGGGCTCTGTCATGGGTGTAAAGTCCAGCACAGACAACAGAGCAACTAGAACACCAAGGGATTTGGATGTCTCTTTTTCTTTAGCTTCAAAGCTCTGTTACTACGTTATCTCTCTTTATTGCGTGTTTTCCCCCTGATACTAGCACATTTCCTTGTCCACGTGTTCATGCCAGTGATTTGGCAGAGGACCTTTAGAGTAGATCTGTTAAGTGCAGATAATATTGTTGCATCCCCCTGGAGACAAAGGTCTGTGCCAGCGTGCTTCACTCCTTTTTCTCAGTCATCCCAGTGTGATAACATCCTGTCCTAACGACTGGAGCGGCTGGCTGAGAGGAGAAAGACAGACAGGAACCCATCCGGCCCATCACACTACCATTGACCTGAATGTGTTCTGGAGGTAGGCTGTAGCCTCAGAGGAACAAATGTGTTACAGCCACACGAGTCAAGGTTCAATTCCTGTTGTCAACTTTTAAGTTCTTCATTATTGTAAATTGGAACTTTCCTAACCCCAACTTCCTCTTCCACTATCTTAATGAGTAATAAAAGACTTGAATGAAACTCTCAAAAAGCCTAAGAATTCAGTTACAGGGGCACATTCCTTGGAAGACTTTGTATACGTGGTACTTATCATAAATAGCCATGTAATTGTATGACAAAGTACATGTTAGCTTGACTGTGAAAACCACAAATGGAAAACAACAAGCAGAAGCAAGTATTGACACATCAGCATCTCCGCAACTACTCTCACAGGAATGAGGAAGTGAGTGATGCACTAGTTTACGGGAAATTAGTGGGAGGGGTTGATGGGAATGCATGGGGGTGGTTATGGGGATGACTATGACAAATATTTCAACAGAGAGAGAGGAAGAGAGAATAGTAAGGTAGAATGCCATAAACAATTGTAGCCAGAGGAAGCTGGTAGGAGGAGCTACAGGAGTACAGGCTCATTGTAATGGCTGGAATGGGACCAATAGACAATAGACTATAGACCAATAGACCTTCCAACAAAGACTATTCTAGGGTTGAATATGGTGTTTTGCTGATGTGTCCAGCATGCCACCAAAAGCCGTTCTAAACGTAATGTTCATACAGCTTAGGAGTTCACTGTCATTCAAAACTCTGAAAACTCTCTCAGGACTCTATTCAATCTATATTGCTGAAGTGTTACAGATTGCACAATAGAAATGTAAAAGTCATTTCTGATTGAGCCGGCATATGCAGCCTTTACCGTGAACGTGGTCTCCGCTAAAGCGAGAACATTACCTTTAAATTTCAATCATGCTGTAACTCTGAACTTCCATGACACGGATTGAATAGAGCCCTCGGTGAGGTTTCCAAAGCAATTGTACATAAACAAAGATCTAAAAGACAAGACAACCCGTCAATAACATCTCCTCTTGTATATAAACAATGTTATTTACAAATGGATGAGTCCAAGGGGTGAGTCAACAGGCTCATGCTGACAGTTGCCGTTCAGACTATTGATGTGTGTCTCCCTCCCTCTGCCTCAGAAGGGGAGTGACAGGAATCTGCTTGTGGTCTGGTCACCACGCCCTCCCCTCTGCTCTGCGCTCCATGTCATCCTGTTTGCCTGTTTGCTTGAGAGAGAAAGCTGACCTTTCCCTTAATAGCCAATCTGGCCAACACAATGTGTGGAGCTGTGAGTCAGGCAGCAGGAATGCAGCACTCCCCGCAGGCGGAGATAGGGACACTGCAGGTAGCGCCCGCCCCAAGGAGTTAGGGTCACCCTGAGACGTTTCATTCCTGCCTTGGAAACCTCTGAGGCATGCTGTAGGCAAACACTGACTTAGTCATCTCCCACACTATAGCCAGCCTTCCTCTCAGGCAGCTCTCCCATGTACTGGCTTGTTGCAGTAGGAGGGTTGCTGGCTGGCCAACCGTTGGATCCGTCACAGATGTGAAAGTGCTGGGGTGGATAGCTGGGATAGCTGTCCGCCCTCTCTAATTAGTCTGACTCATTCACAAAAATGTGAGAACAACTGCCATGCCTTGAACAAGTGCAGCTAGAAACTCTGCGGTACAGTTGATTATATCTAACATTCACAGAGGAGAGTATAAAGCATGAGATGTGAGCCAAATAAAAATTGCAGCATTTGATACACTTATGGTGGGAAACAGTTTTGAATGTTTTTTTTAAGAGCAGACGCTTTGCAGAGTGTATTTGAGATCCAGGCCACACATGCAGGCAGTGATGAGGACCAGGATCACTGACTAGTATAACACCCTGCTATACAGGGAGAGACGGATCACACTGACCTTACAGAGCACTGTGCTCCAACGGAATGACTTCCACTCCCTCAGTGCAGTGTGTGTGTGTGTGTGTGTGTGTGTGTGTGTGTGTGTGTGTGTGTGTGTGTGTGTGTGTGTGTGTGTGTGTGTGTGTGTGTGTGTGTGTGTGTGTGTGTGTGTGCAAAACTTGACAGGATCACATCAGTGATTCAACAAACTCAAGTCGAGTATAGCGGGAAAATAAGCGACAGGTGAGCGAGCGAGTGAAAAACAAATGTTTTGGGCAGCATACAAAACATACCTTGTGAAAGCACATCCCTTAAAGTAAATGTTAAGCAGCTAATTATACAGGGGTGTTCCTGTGTTCATGTTGTGTATGATGTCCAAAACAATCGACAGCCAGGACTCGTCAGGCCATATTATGACTATCAATTTTGGATTGTTGCCTGTGTTTGGAAATATGGTATATATGCGTGTTTCTTGAGTTCTTCAGAAGAAGTTCTTGAGAAAGATTTGGGAGGCGGGGGTTCCTGCAACAGCTGGAGTTTCTCTCTGTTTCCCAATAACTGTTTTGCAAGGAGTGGTATACAGGAATGAGCATGTAGAAGGCAGTGGAGGCTGCTGAGAGGAGGACGGCTTATAATAATGGCTGGAAACGAGTGAATGGAATGGATGTATTTGATACCATTCCACCAATTCCGCTCCAGCCGTTTCCACGAGCCCATTCTCCTTAATTATGGTGCCACCAACCTCCTGTAGTAGCTGCAAATAATCAGCCATAAACAATGGTCAGAGTTCAACAGATATAATTTAAGATGAACAATACTGTTAACACAACACTATTAACTCATGCATTTTCCGAGAGCGAGAGAGCGAGTCGAAACAGCAGGTCCGAGACAAGGTAGATCATCCGGTGTAACAGGTGAGGGTTCCACAGCCGCAGGCAGAACAGCAGCAACTGTATCAGCAGCACGACCAGGTAGACTGGGACAGCCAGGAGTCGTCAGACCAGGTAGTCCTGAGGCATGGTCCTAGGGCTCAGGTCCTCCGGGGGGGGGAGAGAAAGAGGGAGACAGAAGAGAATTAGAGAGAGCATGCCTAAGATCACACAGTACAACAGGTAGGACAGGAGACATTGAGGTCACACAATACACCAGAGAGGACAGACTGTCCCTAGCCCACCGGGGCATAAACTATTGCGGCATAGATACTGGGGACTGAGACAGGGGGGGGTCGGGGAACACTGTGGCCCCATTCAAAGATACCCCTAGACAGGGCCAACCAGGCAGGATATAACCCCACCCAATTGGCCAAAGCAAAGCCCCCACACCACCAAATGTATATCAACAGGACACAAACTTACCACCCTGAGACAAGGCTGAGTATATAGCCAACAAAGATCTCCCCCCCACACAAGCCCAAGGGGTCACAAAACTTGACAGGAAGATCACATCAGTGATTCAACAAACTCAAGTCGAGTATAGCGGGAAAATAAGCGACAGGTGACATACAATGCATTCAGACATTTCGTTACATTACTGCCTTATCCTAAAATTGATTTTTTTTAAAGAATTATTCATCAACCTACACACAATACCCCATAATGACAGAGCCAAAACAGGTTTTAGAAGAAAAAAAATTGCAAACTGAAATACATTATTTACATACAGTTGAAGTCAGAGGTTTACATACACCTTAGCCAAATACATTTAATCTCAGTTTTTCACAATTCCTGACATTTAATCCTAGTAAAAATTCCCTGTTTTAGGACAGTTAGGATCATCACTTAATTTTAAGATTGTGAAATGTCAGAAAAATAGTAGAGCGAATGATTTATTTCAGCTTTTAATTCTTTCATCACATCAATTTTGGCCCTTCCTCCTGACAGAGCTGTTGTAACTGAGTCAGGTTTGTAGACCTCCATGCTCGCACACGCTTTTTCAGTTCTGCCCATACATTTTCTACAGGATTGAGGTCAGGGCTTTGCAATGGCCACTCCAATACCTTGAGTTGCCATTACAAAGTTGTCCTTAAGCCATTTTGCCACAACTTTGGAAGTATGCTTGGGGTATTTGTCCATTTGGAAGACCCATTTGCAACCAAGCTTCAACTTCCTGACTGATGTCTTGAGATGTTGCTTCAATATATCCACTTAATTATCCTGCCTCATGATGCCATCTTTTTTGTAAAGTGCACCAGTCCCTCTTGCAGCAAAGCAAAGCACACCCACAACATGATACTGCCACCCCTGTGCTTCATGGTTGGGATGGTGTTGTTCGGCTTGCAAGCCTCCCCCTTTTTCCTCCAAACACAACGATGGCCAAACAGTTCTATTTTTGTTTCATCAGACCAGAGGACATTTCTCCACAAAGTACGATCTTTGTCCCCATGTGCAGTTGCAAACAGTAGTCTGGCTTTTTTTTATGGCGGTTTTGGAGCACTGGCTTCTTCCTTGCTGAGCGGCCTTTCAGGTTACGTCGACATATGACTTATTTTACTGTGGATATAGATTATTTCCTCCAGCATCTTCACAAGGTCCTTTGCTGTTGTTCTAAGATTGATTTGCACTTTTCGCACCAAAGCACGTTCATCTCTAGGAGACAGAACGCGTCTCCTTCCTTAGAGGTATGATGGCTACGTGGTCCCGTGGTGTTTATATTTGCGTACTATTGTTTGTACAGATTAATGTGGTACCTTCACGTGTTTGGAAATTGCTCCAAAGGATGAAGCAGACTTGTGGAGGTCTACAATATTTTTCCGGAGGTCTTGGCTGATTTCTTTGGATTTTCCCATGATGTCAAGCAAAGACGCACTAAGTTTGAAGGTAGGCCTTGAAATACATCCACAGGTACACCTCCAATTGACTCAAATGATGTCAGAAGCTTCTAAAGCCATGACATCATTTTCTGGAATTTTCCAAGCTGTTTAAAGGCACATTCAACTTAGTGTATGTAAACTTCTGACCCACTGGAATTGTGATTCAGTGAATTATAAGTGAAATAATCTGTAAACAATTGTTGGAAAAATTACTTGTGTCATGCACAAAGTAAGATGTCCTAACCGACTTGCCAAAACTATGGTTTGTTAACAAGATATTTGTGGAGTGGTTGAAAAACTAGTTTTAATGACTCCAACCTAAGTGTATGTAAACTTCTGACTTCAACTGTAGGTGTTCCTTTTGTCCAGGTGAGAAAGGGCAGTGTGGAGTGTGATTGAGATTGCGTCATCTGTGGATCTGTTGGAGCGGTATGCAAATTAGAGTGGGTCTAGGGTGTCCGGGAGGATGCTGTTGATGTGAGCCATTACCAGCCTTTCAAAGCACTTCATGGCTACCGACATGAGTGCCACAGGGCGGTAATCATTCAGTTAGGTTACCTTCGCTTCCTTGGGCAACCTAAGTGTATGTAAACTTACGACATCAACTGTAAGTACTCAGAGCCTCTGCTATGAGACTCGGGCGCTCAGGTGCATCCTGTTTCCATGGATCCTCCTTGAGATGTTTCTACAACTTGATTGGAGTCCACCTGTGGCAAATTCAATTGATTGGACATGATTTGAAAAGGCACACACCTGACTATATAAGGTTCCACAGTTGACAGTGCATGTCAGAGCAAAAACCAAGCTGTGAGGTCGAAGGAATTGTCCATAGAGCACCGAGACAGGATTTTGTTGAGCTACAGATCTGGGGAAGTGTACCAAAAAACATTTCTGCAGCACTGAAGGTCCCCAAGAACACAGTGGGCTCCATCGTTCTTAAATGGAAGAAGTTTGGAACCACCAAGACACTTCCTAGAGCTGGCCGCCCGGCCAAACTGAGCAATTACAGTAGAAGGGCCTTGGAGAGGGAGGTGACCAAGAACCACTCACTCTGACAGAGCTCCAGAGTTCCTCTGTGGAGATGTGAGAACCTTCCAGAAGGACAACCATTTCTGCAGCCCTTCACCAATCAGGCCTTTATGGTAGAGTGACCAGATGGAAGCCACTCCTCAGTAAAAGGTACATGACAGCTCGCTTGGAGTTTACCAAAAGGCACCTAAAGACTCTCAGACCATGAAAAACAAGATTTTCTGGTCTGATGAAACCAAGATTGAACTCTTTGGCCTGAATGCCAAGTGTCTCGTCTGGAGGAAACCTGGCACCATCCCTACGGTAAAGCATGGTGGTGGCAGCATCATTCTGTGGTGATGTGTTTCACCGGCAGAGACTGAGAGACTAGTCAGAATTGAGGGAAAGATGAACAGAGAAAAGTACAGAGAGATCCTTGATGAAAACCTGCTCCAGAGCATTCAGGACCTCAGACTGGGGCGGACGTTCACCTTCCAACAGGACAACGACCCTAAGCACACAGCCAAGACAATGCAGGAGTGGCTTCAGGACAAGTCTCTGAATGTCCTTGAGTGGCCCAACCAGAGTCCGGACTTGAACCCGATCGAACATCTCTGGAGAGACCTGAAAATAGCTGTACATTATGAGGTATTGTGTGTAGATTGAAGAAACAAAATCGATTTAATCCATTTTAGAAAAAAGGCTGTAACACAATGTGGAAAAGTCAAGGGGTCTGAATACTTTCTAAATGCACTGTATGTATGAATATGGTACAAAGATAATTGTGTTAACATATTTTGGAAAAGTTTACATTGCACAGTATATACTTACAGAAATAATCAACCTGAGAGAAAATTGGGTTATTTTATTCTCAAACAGTCCCTCACTGTAGATTGGCTTTGTCCTGCTATTGTGATGACTCAATCCAAAATGCATATTTTCCCCATTCAAAGGAGCTCCATAGGTGAGGAGTGAATGAGTCATCGATTCTCCATCCATGCAAATACAACACCCTTATTTGACTCTCATTGTAAAACAGGTTTGCATGATTTTCCCTTCCTCAGTTCAGCGAATGAGTAGGCTCCTTCATTGACTGAGTTCTATCAGTCCCATCACAAGGCAGACAGCAGCACTTTATGGGGAAAAACAAAAATGGTGGCAAGATGAAAGGTTTCATGGCAGAGATTCCATGTTTCCATGTTTGTGTATCATATTTGACATTATAGACTTTGTTGGAGTTAAAAATACATTGCCTTTCTGTATGATGTTAATATTCAAAGCAGCCACCCACATGTCAATTGTAGTACACCCCCAGATTCTCAGAACTTATATAACTATGCCATCTAAAGGAAATGTTCTGTGGTTTTGATGATATCTCTACTACAGGCAAATGTTTTCCAGGTAGAGGATGCATACAGATAGAGGGTTAGACAAGTGTTGAGAAATATGTCAGTGAGATAAACCAAAGTGCAATGGCTTAAAAACCACAATACAGTGTTCGTTTACAGTAATACCCAGGCCACATGGTCATACAGGTCCTCTAGCTGGGCTTTGGACATGTACTGAAGCATGCATAAGCCAATAAGGTATAGTGAGCAAGGATAGGCAGAGGATTACAGAGGCTTGGGGAGCGTGACCCCCATGGCGGGTGGGGAGAGAGGAGGGGCCAGGTCGGCAAAGCTGGGGTCTGGAGAAGGGGCAGGGCAGAAGACCACATGCTGGGCCATCTCTGCTCAAGGAATTAAGATGAGGGCATGCCTGGCTACGTAGGTGTATTTGAATACTTACTAAACAAACCACCTAAATTTGTGACAAAATTGTCTACCTAGAGGTACATAGATGTTGTCTCTACTGAAATACAAAATGCGAATGCTTACAGATATGGACTACTAGACCTTCGTAGATGCATCTACTCTGCCTTCTGAGATGATGTTTGTAAAGTTGTGATAACAGATTTGCAGACTGAGGCCAGGACCCCCGCGGTATAATCGCCTTTTATTAAACGTAACCTGCTTTCTAGATAAACCCTTAAGAACATAAATCAAAGTTTTTTAGCTTGACTTATAAAGAGACTAATGAAATCTGGACCATGTCTCCTTGTCAACTTTGCACACTGCTGCTCATGCTCCCGTTTGATTTGATTTCTAACAACATTTTGACCCTTAGGTCTTTATCAGGCATCCATATCCCAGGTGGGGGTGAAAGGTCCTATATATAGGGGTGGTACTCAGTGACATCACTTCCTGAAACAGGAGGTAAAAATATATAACATAGGTTCACAATATTAACATTCAATGTATCGAAATATATGATCATACACATGAAATGTGATCAATATGTACTGTAATATACACTACCGGTCAAAAGTTTTAGAACACCTACTCATTCAATGGTTTTTCTTTATTTTTTACAAATTTCTACATTGTAGAATAATAGTGAAGACATCAAAACTATGAAATAACACATATGGAATCATGTAGTAACCAAAAAAGTGTGAAACATATATTTCATATTTGAGGTTCTTCAAATAGGCCACCCTTTGCCTTGATGACAGCATTGCACTCTTGGCATTCTCTCAACCAGCTTCACCTGGAATGCTTTTCCAACAGTCTTGAAGGAGTTCCCACATATGATGAGCACTTGTTGGCTGCTTTTCCTTCACTCTGCGGTCCGACTCATCCCAAACCATCTCAATTTGGTTGAGGTCGGGGGATTGTGGAGGCGAGGCCATCTGATGCAGCTCTCCATCACTCTCCTTCTTGGTCAAATAGCCCTTACACAGCCTGGAGGTGTGTTGGGTCATTAATAGTCCCACCAAGCCCAAACCATATGGGATGGTGTCGTGCCTTGACTATCATGAATGTGTTTGACTGTTATTCTATAAAATAATTACATACCACGTTCAATTATTATGCAATTAAATTAATCATATAACAATTAATTAAGTAGTAATCTGGGGCACCACGGGAAAACGTATTTAACGAGTTACTATCTCCTGAATTAAACTCTTGTAAGGTATATTCATATCTATAGATAAGTCACTTATTAATGTATTTTTACCACGTCTCATTCTGAATGTCGCATAATCCTATAAATCTGCATAAACCCTAGTCTCCATGATGAATCAGCGATACACAAATTGGCTTAATTATTTATTTACTAACTAAATAATCACACAGAATTACATGAACACACAAACAGAATAGACAATCTACACATAGGTTACTACATAATGCAATTACATACTACATAATGCAGTTGTTGAGATGTCTGTTACTTGAAATCTCTGAAGAGTTTATTTGGGCTGTAATTTCTGAGGCTGGTAACTCTAATGAACTCTACAGAGGTAACTCTGTCTTCCATTCCTGTGGCGGTCCTCATGAGAGCCAGGTTCATCATAGCGCTTAATGGTTTTTGCGACTGCACTTGAAGAAACTTTCAAACTTCTTTACATTTTCCGTATTGACCGACCTTCATGTCTTACAGGACTATTTGCTTATTTGAGCTGTTCTTGCCATAATATAGACGTGGTCTTTTACCAAAAAATTTACCAAATTTTACCA
Organism: Oncorhynchus nerka; assembly: GCF_034236695.1. NCBI lineage: Eukaryota > Metazoa > Chordata > Actinopteri > Salmoniformes > Salmonidae > Oncorhynchus > Oncorhynchus nerka. Next base: position 63,901,879 of record NC_088402.1, read on the forward strand.
AATCTTCTGTATACCACCCCTACCTTGTCACAACACAACTGATTGACTAAAACACATAAATATATGACAGGTGTGGTTCACCTACAACTCCAGAAAGTACCTGGATGTGCGTATGTTCGTCAGCTTTTGTCCTTGTCAACTTTGACATATGGTAATAGTCTACACCCCACTTCTTACACACGAAAGAGTTGAGCTATGTGAACTCTTGAGCAGGTGTGGAGCAGTGGTGGCAACTTCTCTTGTTATTCATTCACGTCAATCTAATTCACACCTGAAATAGGATTGGGTTTTAAGCTATTTTTTCACTTGTGTTTGTAATTGAAATTACCAGGCTCCTGAAGTAAAACAAGTGGGGGCCAAAAGTCAAGGTTCAAAAAATATTTATTGAAATCGTATAAAAATAGTTCATATAATTTACAATTCTAATTTGGATGAAAACAAAACAAACTAAGCTGCAATCATGCAACAAGAGGTGAAAACAATGTTGATGTATGACACATACTTGCTTACTCAGAACATTGTCAATTCATCCAAATCAACAGCAGACACAACTAACAGTTACCATCAGTAGACTTTCAACATACATTAAAATGGAAGTGCTTTGAAGGTTATTTACACACACATACATAAACATCTGCTCAGAAGATTTCAAGCCATAAATATGGTCAAAATACATTTAAATAATCTGTGGGCCCTTCAACAACTGTGGAATGAAATATACAGCCGAAATTCTCTATAAATAAATAAATAAATCCACACAGCTCGAGTGAGAAATCACACAAATATTATTCACAATAGCCTTATTCCTAGCCTGTAAGGTGAAAGATAGACATGTTTACTCGAACAAAAAAGCATTTAGTATTTTAGTGTGGCGCTTTGCATTACTGTGTGCATTCACGTCTGGGTGAGTGGTAGTTGTGTGTAGACAGGCGTTAAAAGCTCGGAGGTGGATGCAGGAGAGTGAGGTAAGTCTTCCGGTTTTTGTTTGCACAGGTTTGTGTGTACTATAGGAGGTTCTCTGGCTGCTGTCGGTATTGGAAAATGGCAAAGGATTTACTGATCTAGTCCTATAAGACAAAAGCAGGAAATAAAACCTTGTAAAGTAAAAAAAGAAGAAAAGTGACATGTTGGCTTCATGAAATTCAAGTATTTCCAGGGTCCCCAACAATCTGACACACCAAAGGCACTTCGATTTGCTCCTCTTTGCTTCCTGTGACACCCACTCATCAGTGAGGCGGGGCAGAGTACAATGGCTGGTTGGTAGCTAGCTAGTTATGTAACAAAGACGGTCCACTTGTTCATGCCTTCAGCAGAACAAATCACATGAATAGGGATGGACTTCGTCCTTTCTGGTGTACATACTCTCACACCACAGCCAATATTACAGAGCAAGTCCTTCGTAGGGGTGAGAATGGCTTTTGATATTACAGTGTCCAATTAAGTAGCCATTAAAGATGTTACGTTTTCATCCAAAGTCCAAAAGGAGAGTGAACAGGTGGGGTCTGGCCACAAGAGAAAGAGATATTTAAATTAAAATGTAACTTCCTTCTGTATAGTCCATATTGTCTTTGGTGTACAGCCACGTCAGTCCTCTGTTCTACTAGTCTCAGTCAGTGCAGTGATACAGTCATTGGGCCACCACGGTGGTGAACGCAGTAGGCTCGTGACTGATGCTGTGCAGTCTGATCTCTGTGCTCTGCTCTACTAGTCTCGGTCAGTGCAGTGATACAGTCATTGGGCCACCACGGTGGTGAACGCAGTAGGCTCGTGACTGATGCTGTGCAGTCTGATCTCTGTGCTCTGTTCTACTAGTCCCGGTCAGTGCAGTGATACAGTCATTGGGCCACCACGGTGGTGAACGCAGTAGGCTCGTGACTGATGCTGTGCAGTCTGATCTCTGCTCTACTAGTCTCGGTCAGTGCAGTGATACAGTCATTGGGCCACCACGGTGGTGAACGCAGTAGGCTCGTGACTGATGCTGTGCAGTCTGATCTCTGTGCTCTGCTCTGCTGAGGACACACTGCTCTGCATCCATGGGTGATTGATGATGTCCTCAAACGATGGCCTCTCAGCAGGCCTCAGGGACAGGCACAACTTTATCAACTGCTGGCACTCTGGAAGAAGAATGGGATAATGGTTAGTCAGTGCTTAGACTGGTCACCCAATGACTAATACATGAGCAATATATTTCACTGGTGTAGCTTATTAGGTTTTAGGATGTTTTGTTCCAGTTATTGGGGCTCACCTGTGGAGATTCTTCGTCTGAAGAGCACCTGGCCTTGTACAATCTCCTCGTCCTGCTCGAAGGGGATATCTCCACACACCATGTCATACAGCAGGACACCCAAAGACCAAACAGTTGCTGACCGCCCATGGTACCGATGGTATTTGATCCATTCAGGTGGACTGTACACTCTAGTGCCTTTTGATAGAGAAATAACAATAACGGTTCAATTCAAAGATGTGCTCAATTCCTATGAAGAAATACTAGCACAGAACGCTTTCAAAAATGGACACAAAAAATAAACATTAAGGACTGATTAAATAAATCTGTGATTATATGGATTAAACATTGATAAATAATCACTGCGTGCCTTCTATTGAGGTCAAGCGCCAGTGAGCGTGACAGTAGGGTGTGTGAGAGTGAATGTGTGGGAGGAGAGCCTGACATGTGACAATGTTTATAAACTTTGAGTTGTAAAAATGCACTTTCCCTCCAAAGGGTGGCGCCAAAATCAACACATCCAGCTAACCACTAAAACGGACTATGATTAGAGTATATCAACGAGGATGCTTACCATCGAAGTCGGTGTAAACAGTGTCTTTGAGCAATGCCCCGGATCCGAAGTCAATAAGCTTCATTTCGCCCGTCTGAAGATCAATGAGGATGTTTTCATCTTTGATGTCCCTGTGTACAACCCCACAGTTGTGGCAGTGTCGTACGGCTTCAAGAACCTGACAGAAAAAGTTCTTTGCCAGCTCCTCTGGTAAAGCACCTTTCTCAGTGATGAAATCAAAAAGGTCCTTGACCTTCTCCGGCCTTTCCATGACAATAATAAAGCTGTCAAGACGCTCGTACCAGTCCAGCATCTTTATCACGCCCCGAGCTCCATTCCCAACTTTCTTCATGAGTAGAATCTCCATGGGGACACGAGAGCCATTTGGCTGAAAATAAAATTGAAATCTGGTTAATTTCTGCCGCCAATAGTGGGAAGGCAATAATAAACATGTCGTCCCCCACGAATGATGCAGCTCCCCCCGGGCCAATTGTGATATGGCATGTGACCAACATTTCTGTTAATTACTATAGCTCCCGTCTTGGGTCACAGTTTAATTTTGTATGATGCCAGATCTCTATGGCAATATGAATCATTCACCCGTTTCATTAAAATCGTGCCAGTGCGGTCTTGAGATATCGCTTGTGACGAACGAATGGAGCCAGATCCACAGTCCCCTGGATAACAACATACTATACATGTATTCAAACTAAAATGCACAACCAAAAGCATCCTTACCAGCTCTCCCCACTCCGAGACCCGATCCTTAGCCACATGTTTGACAGCAACCTGCGTGTGAAAAAAAAAGGATCAAATCAATTAAACCTGATATTAGACGAGAAAATATGCAAAGATATGAATTGATTAGCCAACTTGTATTTAAAAGATATATTTAAAGAATGCGACGGTTGACAATAAAAATTTAAGAAATACTAACCAGTGCTCCATCTGAAATTCTTGTGCCAGAATACACAGTTCCAAAACCGCCACTTCCCAGCACAGAGCCAACCTGGTAAAGCTTCTCGAAAGGCTCCCTCTCTTTCCCTGTAAATATACAAGAACATACGATTAATACAACTCTTCCACATAGTTAGTGTAATGTTACATGTGTGAATACAAATATTTGAAATACACGAAAGGGAAACGGTTACTGTAGATTAGGTCAAATGGAAAATACAGTATTGGTAGCCTAGTAGCAAGGTAGCATTAATGTTACTCGTTAGCTAATAGCGAACCTCCATTTACAAGACAAGCGTCATCTAACCTTGGTGAACTTGAAGCTGGATTTTCGCCGGCATATCAACGGTGGAGATGTGAGCGAATGAGTTTAATTTAGACAGCAGCATTCCTGTAATCCACGAAATTGACGATTTATTCTACAAATATTCCGATCTGGGATCCAGTTCAACTATATCTGGCGCGTGACCCACGTTGCTGTAGGAAAAAAATGCGGCACCAATCCTCGTCTCATCCGGATCTTGCGAAAACTCGTTATTTGGTCCTTAAACGTAAACGCCTTCGTATCCAGTGAGTTGAAATATCGAGTAGCCCAATGATACAATATGACTATTGATATAGTCAATTACTTGTAAACAGTAAGCCAAATTGTAAAAGAAAAACAGCACCTCACGTTTTGCTAGGACACCGGCTCTTTGAATTTGAGGAAGGGCAGGGAAGGACAAATATATATCCATAGTAAATGGGAGTAGCCACCACAAGGTCGATCGTCATTCTGTTCTCCGCCCACCACGCAGTCTCCACCAATGGTAACCATTATAGACTATACAAACGCACGTCAATCATATAATAAAAATAAAGAATTAACGTGTAACCGGCTAGACTAGCCGTGGCGGGAATTAAAACGCGCCAAAAGAAGCCACATTTTCCTGCAGTTTAAAAGTAAACGCAAATTCAAGATCTAGGTGGAGCTAACCACTTGAATGAGAGATGCAGTTTGCCCATTAATGCGTGGTTACTTGCTGTTACTCAGTTATTATATTGTTTCATGCTTCAGTCTTTGGTGCAACATAGTTTTGAAAAAATAAAACAAAATATCAAATTAACTGCCTTTTACATTATATGAAATAGCTGATTTTGGCTACCCTAAATTAGATTAAGAGATTTAGAGTGTTTATTAGTGATATGCACAGGGTTGGAGATGTACATCCAGGGTACAGTTCTGTACAGGGTACAGCTCAGCTCCAACAGCGCAGGTCAAAGGGAGGAATGAAACAATACAAATAATAACAAAAGGACAGGGAAAATGTGTGTGTGGGGGGGGGCAGGTATCTGACTAGTGGTGTGGCTAATTATAAAATGTCCATTTGAAGGGGGCAGGGTAATTGTCCATTGAGGTTGGGGGAGGGGATGTCCATGGGGGACCGGCAATGTGGGAGAGGGGAGGGGTGGGAGTATGTAGCTGACTAGTGGTGGCTAGTCAGCAGCCTGATGGTCTGGGGGTAGAAGCTATTGGCCAGTCTTTCAGGTTTTGCCATGATATTCCTATACTGCCCACATCTGAGTGATGAAAGTGGGCAGAACAGTCCGTAGCTCGGGAGGCTAGGGTCCCAGATGATCTTCTTGGCCTTCTTGCGACACATGGTGTTGTAGTAGTTGTCCTGGAGGGCAGACAGTGAGCACCCAATTGTGGTGGAGTTTCCGTACCAGGCTGTGAGGGCCCTCAAGGACAGGCCAACTTTCTTCAACCTCCTCCTGTCCGTGTGGTTTGACCATTTCAGCTCCTCAGAGATGTGTACGCTGAGGAACATTACGTTTTTGACCATCTCCACAGCGGCCCTGTTGATGAGGATGGGGGCATGCCCAGCCTGGTTTCTCCTGAAGTAATTAATCAGATCCTTTATTTTGCTGATGTTGCTGGGGAGGTTTATCTTGCACCACGCCGTCAGATTGCCTTCCTCCTCGTCCTCTCGTCATTGTTGGTAATCAGGCCTACTACTGTGGTGTCATCAGCAAACTTGGAGTTAGACCTGTGTGAGGCCACGCAGTTGTGGTACACAGGGAGTACAGGAGGGGACTGAGGATGCACCCTTGTGGGGCCCCCATGTTGAGAAGGGAATATTTTGCATACCTTCACCACCTGGGCCATCATTAAGTCCAGGATCCAGTTGCATAGGGAGGAGTTCAGTTCCAGGGCCGGTGAGCTTAGAGGGCACTATGCTATTAAAGGCCAAGCTGTAATTGATGAACAACATCCTCACATATGCATTCCTTTTGTCCAGGTGTTGTGAGGGCAGTGTAATGGAGATTGCATCGTCTGAGAATCTGTTGGGGTGGTAGGCAAATTGGAAAAGATTGAGTGTGTTGGGGAGGGAGGAGTTGATGTGGTCATTGACTAACCTCTTAAAGCACTTCATGATGATGGAAATGAGTGCTACAGGTTTTTTTTTTTTTATGTAACTTTTATTTAACTTGGCAAGTCAGTTAAGAACAAATTCTTATTTACAATGACGGCCAACCCCGGGCCAATTGTGCTCCACCCTATGGGACTCCCAATCACAGCCGGATGTGATGCAGTCTGGATTCGAACCATGGACTGTAGTGACGCCTCTTACACTGAGATGCAATGCTGCGCCAGTTGGAAGTCATTCAGTTTAGTTACTTTCCTTTACTTTGGCACATTGATGATAGTGGACATCTTGAAGCAGGTGGGGATAACAGCCTGAGCTAGAGAGAGAGATTGAAAATGTCATAAAACACAACAGCTAGCTGGTCTGCACATTCTATAAGGGCGTGGCCGGCAGACTTGCGAGTGGTAACACGTTTGAATGACTTAAGTACGTCTTCCGTGGAGACCGTAAGCACAGCTCTTGTTGTCCTAAAGGGCTCTCCTCAGCAGCTCAGAGTTGTTATACTTGAAGCGTGAGAAGAAAAAAAAAGTGTTTACCTGGTCCAGTTGGGCGGCGCTGGTATCCGTGGACATGTCTTGCTTGTTTTTTTGTCATCTGTAAAGGCTATTCCAGAGTTCAGCCTATATGCATTATGTTATCCTGATGTCATGCTCTGCTGCAAGATTAGATTTTTAGGTCTTTACAAAAACAAAGTTCTGTCGCAGGGATACAATGAAGGCCTAGCCCTTTCTGTATCAGGATCTATGATTTTTAACCCCTGCTATAGGCTAGCCTATTCTTTTCACATTTGGACACTGACACTGACATGCCTAATGAGTTGAGAACGAATCAGTTCTTATTTGAACAATACATGTGTCTACTCGACAGTAAAGTGCTATGTAAAATAGCCGCATACCATGCATTCTTTCAAGTTGGGTGGCTGCATTTAGTCATTCGCAGGATGTGGAAAACTCGAGATGAAATAAATCCATAATTATGCTACTATCAGGCTTAAATGTAAAAGTTTACCTGAAACACAAATATGAAAAATTATGATTTTGTCATGTTGTGCCATATGGTAATTCAAAGCAAATAGCCCTAATTATCAAGGCGAGGCGAGGCGAGACAAGGCGAGACTCAGATGCAGACACAGGAAGCAGATGGTTGGAGTCTTACAATGTTTAATAATTCAAAGAGGTAGGCAAGAGAATGGTCATGGACAGGCAAAAAAGTCAAAACCAGATCAGAGTCCAGGAGGTACAGAGTGGCAGACAAGCTCGTGGTCAACGCAGGCAGGTACAGAGTCCAGAAACAGGCAAGGGTCAAAACCGGGAGGACTAGAAAAACGAGACTAGCAAAAAGGAGTACGGGAAAAACACACTGGTTGACTTGACTAAACATACATGACAAACTGGTACAGAGAGACAGGAAACACAGGGATAAATAAGTGACACCTGGGGGGGTGGAGACAATCACAGGAACAGGTGAAACAGATCAGGGCGTGACAGTACCCCCCCCGGGAAGCTACCTGGCGTTCTACCTGGCGCATACCTGGCTGACTGGGGTGTCGGTGGTAGAAATCGACGATGAGGGCTGTGTCCAAGATGTCTTTAGCCGGGACCCAGCACCTCTCCTCCGGGCCTTAAGCCTCCCAGTAAATCCGGTACTGGAAACCCCTGCCCCGTGGTCGAACCTTCAGGAGGTGTTTCACCGTATACGCTGGCTGGCCACCGATGACCTGGGGGGGAGGGATGAGCCTGGAGACAGAAGACAATGGACAGTGAAACAGGCTTAATCCTAGACACATGGAAGGTAGGGTGAATACGGAGGGTACGGGGTAACAAGACTGACAGCAGTGGAACTCAGGTCTCTGGAGATGGGAAAAGGACCAATGAACTGGGGAGACAGCTTGGGGGACTCTACCCGAAGGGGCAGATCCAGAGTGGAAAGCCATACCCTCTGCGGTAGCGGGGAGCTGGTGTCCGGCGATGGTCCACTTGTCGACGATACCTGGAGTTGGTCTTGAATAGCTGCCCTGGCTCTTCTCCAGGTACGTCGCCAGCAGCGGACAAACATTTGGGCCGAAGGTACGCTGACCTCCTGCTCTTGTTCCGGGAAGAGTGGAGGCTGATTTCCCTTTCGAGTGCTCCATGGGGTGAGTCCCATGGCAGAACTGGGAAGGGTGTTCCGGGCATACTCCACCTAGACCAGTTGACGGCTCCAGGTAGTGGGATTGGTTGAGACCAGGCACCTTAATGTGGTCTCCAGGTCTTGGTTTGCTCGCTCCGACTGACAGTTTGGGGATGGAATCCGGATGACTGACTGGCCGACAACCCAATAAGGGTGCAGAATGCCTTCCAGAACTGAGACGAGAACCCGATCGGAGACCATGTCTCCCGGGAGTCCATGGATCCGGAAGACATGCTGCACTATAAGCTGGGCCGCCTTGGCAGAAGGTAGTTTAGGGAGAGGGATGAAATGGGCGGCCTTGGAGAACCGATCGACTACCGTCAGAATGATAGTGTTGCCATCAGACGGAGGGAGCCCAGTGACAAAGTCTAGAGATATGAGACCAGGGACGGATGAGGGGCCGGTAGTGACTGGAGGCCAGAAGGAGCTTGCTGTGGAGTCTTGTTCTGAGCACACTGTGCATGTGGCGACGAAGGCAGAGACGTCAGGGACCATTGTGGGCCACCAGAAACGTTGTCAGAGGAAGGCTAGTGTACGACAGGACCCTGGAGGAATGAGCCTGTTCCAGGACCCGGGACCGGACTGGATTAAGGACAAACCTTGGTTAGTCGGGCCCCCTTCAGGTCCAGGCTGGGAGCATTGTGCCTCGCGGACCAGGTTCTCAATACCCCAATCTACAGTGGCAGCAAGGCATGAGGTAGGGAGAATGGTTTCGGCGGTTGAGGGTGTGGCAGAGAAACTGTATAGGTGGGAGAGGGCTTCACATTTTGACCCTGGGCGGTAGGAGATAGTGAAGTTAAATCTGGTGAACAGGAGGGCCCACCGGGCCTGCCTGGAGTTGAGGAGCTTGGCTGTACGGAGATATTCCAGGCTTTTATGGTCGATCCAGACCAGGAATGGCTGTTCTTCGCCTTCCAGACAGTGCCTCCATTCTTCTAACGCCATCTTCACCACCAGGAGTTCTCGGTTGCCAACATCGTAGTTCCTTTCAGCAGGATTGAGACGATGGGACAGGAAGGCACATGGATGAATCTTCTGGTCCTGGGCAGATCGCTGGGACAGGATGGCCCTCACTCCAACATCCGAAGCATCCACTTCCACCACAAATTGACACGAGGGGTCCGGATTGATAAGGATGGGTGCTGTTGTGAACCGATACAAAGGCTTTGTCGACAGCTGGAGACCATTTGAACGGTACCTTGGGATAGGTGAGTGCCGAGAGGGGGGCCGCCAGGGTGCTGTAGTCCTGAATGAAACAGTGGTAGAAGTTTGCAAACCCAAGAAACCATTGCAACTGCACCCTGGACGTTGGTTGAGGCCAATTCACCACTGCTTTGACCTTTCCAGGATCCATCTGAACATTGTCCTTAGCAATGACATATCCCAGAAAGGTGATTGTAGAGCGGTGGAACTTACACTTCTTGGCTTTCATGAACAGTTGGTTCTCCAGGAGGCGCTGAAGGACCTGTCTGACATGAAGAACATGTCCTTGTGCAGATCGTGGAAAAAAACCTGGTCGTCGTCAAGATACACAAACAAACTGGTTTAGCATGTCCTGAAGCACATTGACGAAAGTTTGGAAAACAGTGGGGACATTGGGGAGTCCAAATGGCATGACCTGGTACTCATAATGTCCACTGGCTGTGTTGAAGGCTGTCTTCTACTCATCCCCCTTGCGTATCCGAACCAGGTGGTAGGCATTTCGAAGGTCCAACATGGAAAATATGGTGGCCCCCTGGAGAGGTTCAAACGCAGAGGAGAGGGGGTAACAATTCTTGACCGTAATGTCATTAAGTCTCCGGTAGTCAATGCACGGATGCAGGGTCTTGTCCTTCTCCACAAAGAAAAACCCTGCACGAGATGCAGACGGACGGCCCCAGTGGCCAGAGACTCCTCTATAGCTTTGGCCTCTGGTCCAGACAGAATACAATCGACCCGAGGTGGTGTAGTGCCTGGGAGAAGATCAATGGTACAATCATAAGGATGGTGCAGGGGAAGGGAAGTAGCATGTGCCTTACTCTCTTTCTCTTTCTCTCTTTCTTTCTCTCTCTCGGAGGACCTGAGCCCTAGGACCATGCCTCAGGACTACCTGACATGATGACTCTTTGCTGTCCCCAGTCCACCTGGCCGTGCTGCTGCTCCAGTTTCAACTGTTTTGCCTTATTATTATTTGACCATGCTGGTCATTTATGAACATTTGAACATCTTGGCCATGTTCTGTTATAATCTCCACCCGGCACAGCCAGAAGAGGACTGGCCACCCCACATAGCCTGGTTCCTCTCTAGGTTTCTTCCTAGGTTTTGGCCTTTCTAGGGAGTTTTTCCTAGCCACCGTGCTTCTACACCTGCATTGCTTGCTGTTTGGGGTTTTAGGCTGGGTTTCTGTACAGCACTTTGAGATATCAGCTGATGTACGAAGGGCTATATGAATACATTTGATTTGATTTGATTTACTGAACACTTCCAGGAGGTCATGGTATTCTGTGGGGATAGCAGAGACATCCACAGTCTTGCTAACATCCTGAGGAAGGCGACTTGAGGAAGGCTGTGCTGCTTGAAGGCAGTGGCAATGGCAAAATGGGCTCCAACTCAGGATGGAGCTTGTGGTCCAATCACTGGATTGTGCTTTTGAAGCCAGGAAAGTCCACAAACAACAGGAAAATGGGGAGATGCAATGAGGAGGAACTGTATGGTCTCACTGTGGTTAACAGAAACCCGTAATTGAACGGGCACAGTACATTGGGTGACCCCTATAGAGCGGCCGTCCAGGGCCCTAGCATCCATGGAGACAGAGAGAGGCTGAGCGGAAATACCAAGCTCCGAAGCTATCGTGGCATCCATAAGACATTCAGCCTCCGAGTCAATGAGCACTCGGATAGACTTAGATTGGGATGTGCGGGTGATGGGAATTAGGGAACTCCCAGTCTGACTCATCATAGTACTAGTACCCACTAGAGACAAGGGTTTCCTAATAGGGCAGGTAGCTATAAAAAATGTCCTGCCCCTCCACAGTACAGACAACAGTTATTATTCATCCTTCGTGAGCATTCCCCAACTGATAACCTAGCTCTTCTCAATTGCATAGGCTCAGGAGTATCCAACTCACCCGTCGTAGATTCCCGAGAGGCCTCGGGTGGTGTCGAATCCTCTCTGAAGAGCTGCCTTCAGAAACCTCCGGATTTCCTTGGAGGTGAACACACCATAGCGGGTGCATGAGTGTTCCCAAGACCAGATCTCCTCTCACTCTTGCGTTCCCTTAGGCGTCCATCAATTTTAATGGTAAGGGTGATAAGGGAGTCGAGATCCAGCGACATGTCCCGAGCAGCCAGCTCAATCTTTACCTCTTCAGATAATCAGTGCAAAAAAGTATCGAAAAGAAACTCCGGATTCCAGGCACTCTCTGCGGCCAACGTGCGAAAATCAACCGCATAGTCTGCCGCACTACAGGAGTTTTGACGTAAGTCAAGCAGTTTACTGGTCACCTTTCTCCTGGAATCTCAAATACCTTTCTCACTTCTGCCATGAATTCCTCCAGATGAAAACAAATGGCGGATTGTTGCTCCCAAACTGCCGTAGCCCAGGAGAGCGCCCTTCCCGACATTAGGGTATAAGAGGCTATCTTCAATCTTTCTGAAGGCTGTAGCTCAAAAATAAGCAAGCACTGAGAAAGAAAACCCTGCAGGTACCAGGATTCACCGAATATCACCCTGGAGGTGGTAAGCGAGGTTCTCTGGATAGGCTGTACAAACTCACCACAAATAGGGGAAAAATTACTGGGTGATTGTTTTTCTCTCCAGAGGAGGCAGTTAGCCTCTGAGCTAACTCCCAGATTTGCTCCACAATAGCCTTTAACCCTTGGTTGTGGCGTTCTGTCAAGGACCTGAGCCCTTCCAAAAGGCCCTGTACCAACTCCTCATGTCTCATGGTGGCTCCCTGCAGGGAGACAGCGTGGCAGAGCTGGTCCAAGTCTGTCGGAGGATACACCGTGCACTTGGCAACCTTGGTTAGCTTTCACAGCGGTCGACCCGCCACAGGAGTCGCTGGTGCGCGATGAGTCAAGGATATCCCTACCGGCCGAGCCCTCCCTAACCCGGACGACGCTGGGCCAATTGTGCGTCGCCCCACGGATCTCCCGGTCGCGGCCGGTTGCGACAGAGCCTGGGAACCCAGTCTCTGGTGGCACAGCTGGCGCTGCAGTACAGCGCCCTTAACCACTGCGCCACCAGGGAGGCTGCGGTGGTTGTTTTGACTAAACATACAAGACGAACTGGCGCAGAGAGACAGGAAACACAGAGTTAAATACACTGGGTAAAATAAGCGACACCTGGAGGGGGTGGAGACAATCACAGGAACAGGTGAAACAGATCAGGGCGTGACACCAGTAAGAAATGTTCTCTCTATATATTTGCTCTATATATGAAACTCTAGCCTTCTATATATACATTTGCTATTAGATTTTTACAGAAAAGGAAGAAGCAAATGTGTATTTGTTAAAAAGTATAATTCTGTAGGGACATTGTTTATTTATCAATGCAAAGCACTGATGCACTGGACTGCATAAGATGTATTGTTTCACCAATTCAAATCAAATTTTATTGGTCACATACATATTTAGCAGATGTTACTAGCTAAACTAGTTTCTTAGAACACCTATTTCTGCTTATGTAATGTGAAATAACGTTGAACAGGTAGGCCTACTGGGCAACCTAATAAGGATCTCATATCTCACAGTCTTTTATGATTTTTTGGGCTCCCCCAAAGTTTTTTGGGGTATTTTAGTTTTTGGTCGAAAAATGTGTTTAATTTAGAAAACCTGTCCCCAAGTATTACCACTAATTTAAAAAATAGATATTACCATGTCTCAATGTAATCAAGGTTTGGAATTATTGTTATTTTCAAATACAATCTCTTTTTGGGCTTAGTTGTGGTCAATTTGAAGTGTACATTCTAATTGTGTTCCGGCCCCCTGACCATCTGCTCTGATCGACCCCGGCTGATTCATGTTGCCTACCCCTGCTTTAGGGTGTCCACTGTCCAATGCTACAGGGTAGAGGGCAGGGCCTTTAATTTTATTTCATACTAAATTGGCCAGGGCATGTGTTTAGGAGTGTGAGCAGGCGTGCGAAAACGGAGCTGCAGGAGGGCAATGTAATGCCAGTGTAATGGCCGCACTTCTCAGTGACACTACTAAGGAGCCCGATCAGCAAAGCTCGAGTGACAGTGAACATAGTGCCCCATCTGTCAAAAGCGACACTGTCTTTTATTAGCTACTCTTGGAAGCATGCAGTATTCCATCTGCCATGTCCAATGTCCAAACTCAATTCCCTTCACCCGACCATGAGGTGTCATTTGATAACCTTCTTTCCATAAACCTGCTCAGATATTGTTCCTGACAGTGGTGGTTTTTCATGATGCGCGGGTTGACTCATAACCCACAGCCCCCGATGTCATATCTGCGGTTTGGGTGGGTTTAGGGTCATTAAATATTGTGTGGATGAAGGGCGGGTAGGTGGCGGGCGGATTGAATAATGAGAAAACGATGCATAAGAATATCCATAAATGTATCATTCTTGTGCAATTCATATCTAAAGGCTTTCATCATTTTTATCTGTTGTTAGTGCGTAAACATAAGCTTCGGTGCCTAACTGTAAGCATGCCAAATACACTCCTACTGCCAAATGCTTTTGGGCAGAAAAAGGAAACATTGATCCGCTGAGGGAAAAACAGGGGAGAATGACTGCCCCCTCTCATTCACGAAAGTTGAAGGCTGACCACGGTATTGCAGGCATTGTTCGCAGAAAACAGGATCCCTCATTATAATGAATGGAAAAATGGCAAACTTTGTGGTTAAATCTTTGTGTAAATAAAAAACAATTCTAAAACAGTCATGGTACCAATAATTATTTGTAATACACCCGATGTTTGTCATGAACCAATTATTAGAATATCGCACACAGAATGAGTAATTTAGTTGCTAATAGCAGACTGCAGTACCCTGGTTGGCCTTCAACTTGAGTTACTCAATGAAAGGGGTCAGCACTGAGCAAGCCTGAAACGTCACTTCCTGGAGTTGCTCAAAATGCGCATTTTATGTCCCGATGAGACACCATCTTAACCGACTTCATTTGGCTCCAATGCGCTATTGAGTCTTCACATTGGAATGACTGGTGTCATGTGATCGATGGCTTAGTCCATTCATATATAGAGTCATTGGGCAAAAAGGACAATGTCGGAGATTATCTCAATAAGAAAATTGCTGAGAAATGGAGAGTTGAAAATAAAGAGAAAAAAACACAGTAGCCTGTTTGGAAAGATGATGATTGTGAGGCGCTATACAGTCACAAGACGGGGACTTCAAATATGGCAAGTCAAGGGAACTGTACTGTTCAGATGGGTTAAATGGAAAAGTAGCCCAAATTAAATCTGGACACTGACTGTAGGTCTAGAAGGGACCGCCTGTAAAGGTGTTATCTTTAACAGCATCAGAAAAGCTGATAGTATTTCAAACACATAAAATATATATATATCTGAAACATGTTGGGTCATTTTCACAGCTTCTAATTCCCTTAAAACCAGTGAAACTGATGTAATTTGGAAATTTTGCATGAAAAATCTTTATTGCATTTTCTCCCTGGTCCCTAAATGTCTTTGTGGCGTGAGGGAAGCAGAGATAAAAGAGAACTTTACCGATGTCAACTACATTGAAGCATTCATTCTATCGATGTATGACATACTTTCTGGTGAGTAAGGGTTTATTTAGTCTTTTAGGGCAACAAGTCATAGTAGAGAAGTAGAGAAGCTGCATGTATCTAATTATAGACAAGTTGACTAACATATTGTCTACCAAAATGTTGGAAATTATAAGCAGAAACATAGGCTTATCTAAATTAGGCTTAAGAAAGAATCCTGCTCCCCCTGTCAAAAAATAATTCTCAGACTTTCACTTTATCACGTAGTCGGCAGTTGCGGATGGGTTATAAGCAATTGCGGGCAGGTGTGGTTGAACAAACAGCATCACTAGTGCTTTCTCACCTCGATAGGTCACTCAGGGCCAAACACTTCTCTCTACAACAGAAATGATCCCAGAAAAAGAGAATTCCTCTGTGGAATATGTAGACTGTGGACTACCTCTGTGGATTATCTCCTCTACCTACTTGTTTGACAACAATGAAGAAAAAATGTAATATATTTTGCTTTCTTTTTGGGTCAAAAGAGGATGTTTTTTTGTTGCTTGTGTGAATATTTCTCAATATATTTATAATCTATTTGACCTTGTTATGTCATTTCCTCTTTATGCAATAGTAGATGCTGCAAGACTGTCAAATAGTCCATTTGTCACCATGACCCCAGAGCATGAACCTTCAGCCCTGCTCTGCCCTGACACTTTACCGACTGACAATCTAATGACATTTCCTGTTTTGGCTGTATGAATAAGATTTTTTCTGATGACTCTGGTTTTCTAAACATTGTATGTGCCCAATGTTACCTTATTTGGATTCATAAACTCTTATCAAGCTATTTTTTTCTTCTATATGACTCATCAGTTTATAATTGTGTTCCTATTTGTCAACATTGTTTCCCTCTTCTTTCATCCTGAAAAAATATGTGTTGAGAAAGTCAGAGGACCAGAAAGTCACTAACCCATCCAGCCCACTCCACCACACATTGTTTATGATATACAGTACCTCCCACTAAGGAGGTGAGCAGAACAATATTTTTAGAGGTGTATAAAAGGAAGAGAGTTTGGTGAGTGGTCTCAGTACCCCCAGTGTGACCTCTCTTCAGGTAGCTTGACCCTTCTAGTTAATGTTTTGAAAGGTCTTGACAGAAGGGACCATGGGAAAGACTCCTAGTGGACATTAAAGCCTGGGGTTATGTGGGAAAGGGCCTGTGAGTTCCCAGGGGTCACACAGGGTCAACTTTCATGTCAGCAGAGACATACCTGTCCAGGGGCACCAAGGCACTTTTCCAGGAAATTACCCTCACTTGTCTCAATTAGAGAGCTGCTACTGAAAGGCTGCCCTTTGTTGATGAGAGGAATGATGAAGTAATAAGACCAAACTCTCTCTGTCTCTGCTGCATTAAGAAAAGGAGGCTTTTAGCACAGGGTCACGATAAGATACCTTCCTTGTTGTCCTTTGCCCCTCTCCTTGAGGACATGTAGACATACTATTGCCAGGGGAACTTTTTATAAGCAAACTAATGCATGCCACATGACATAATATCAGTTAATTAAGTGATAATGCCCGAGAAGCTGGTGTTTAGAGGATATATTGGCATTATTTTGATGAATTTATTCATACTATTTCATCCTTCCATGAGATAGTCCCGACACAAATTTAGGGTTGCTACCCATTCGTTCTATCGGTTCGGGTGCCAGAGACGTGACCCAGTTGTTAAGTCTTTTTGTTCTGTATCTATAGATGCGACCCAGTCATTCGATTTAAATGTTCTATTGACATACTGGCTGGCAATGTTCTTATGCCTTGCTTTCTAGGTAGCCAACTACGGCTAACTTACAGTCACAACAAAAAGTGCCGCCAGAATAACAGCAGAGTAGCTGCTTTTGCGTTTGTTTAAGTTGTTTTCTACTGACATTTATTTGTATACATCCATCACAATGAGCTAATGAGGCGCGATCTTGCCTGACATAGAAAATGTGCTCTCTCGTCAGGCCACTATTGTTCAGAGGAGCTAGCCAACAATAAGGCTAACACAAGTACTTCAAACTGAAGCTGGAATGACTGAAAACTAGTTGCATTTAATTTAGTTTGACCTGTTTTCTATTGACATTTCTTTGTATATATCCATAAAAAATTATCCCAGCTGATTCATGATTTTGACTGGCTGAGAAAAGCTGTCTGCCTGTCTGTCTCGTCCTGAATCCTGACATGTTCATTACTATGGGACAGTTGGAGATTGAATTTCAATATTGGAACAATGTTGCAAATGTCAGAGAAACAGACAGCAAGGTTTATACAAATCTCTGCTGTTGAAAACCAAATGCTAGTCTTAAAGAAATAGGGGATAGTTTAGATGCTTTTTATAGTGGAAATCAAGTTTATAAATAGGCTGATGAGACAGTGGATTGCGCAGTTAGATGGAACAGAGTAAATAGGCATTTCAACGTCATAGATTTAACTGGTGGTAACTTGTGGAATAGACACCGGCTGGAATGCGGTTTTAACCAATTGGCATCCAGGATTAGACTCACCCGTTGTATAACATTTAATAACTATGGTGTTACCCAGTTAACAGTTTGTTAAACTAATAACAACATTCATTTCCGTCATGTGTTCTACTATTACTTCTAGTCATTGATTATATTATTAATTCACTTGTACATATAAAATAGTTAATAAAATGTAATGTCATTTATTTGTGGCAATAGACATTTGGGACTAATCCATTAGGTAAGATACTCATCTATGGGTTAGTGGTTTATGCTGTCTGTATTCTGTCATTTGTGATAAATAAATAAAATGCTTCAGCGATCACCAGCGCTTGGCTTTGCACCAATCACAGCATTGTCCTTCCTCCTCTTCTGTTTGAGTGTGAGGGTCAGGGAAAGGGAAGTGATCTTCTGGAATGTGATTGAGTTAGGCATGGCGAGGAATGTACTGAACTATGGAGAAGGAGTGTTCATCTCACCCCCCCACAGAGGTTAAAGAGGGTAGGGGAGTGGTTTATATATAATGTCACAAACTCCAACAAGGAAATGTTTAAAAAAACATGTGTTTACCCTTTCTATTTGCCCTTACTGTACATCAGAAAAACTCTTCTCAATCCATCTGTGTGACAGTTTTGTTTGTTGCATCCTTCTCCCCTCCCCCAATGTTTACCATTGATTTCCATGCTGTAGTGGGGTTTTCCCAGGCTGGGTCCTATTTGTCTATTCTCAGTATGAAAACATCCTTGTTGTGTGATGGTGATGTCATGCCCTAAAAACCACCGCATCCCGAGAAATCCCACACCAGGAAGTTCAGACGATGTTTTGACTTGATTATTAAAGCAGAGAACCGTAGCAGGGGAAATGATGCCGCATTGAACTAATTCACAGCATTCTAATTGCAACTTTTTAACATGTATTAACATGTATTAATATTATGTTTTTGGGGCGGAAGGTAGCCTAGTCGTTAGAGTGTTGGGCCAGTAACCGAAAGGTTGCTAGATTGAATCCCTGAGCTGACAAGGTAAAAATCTGTCCTTCTTCCCCTGAACAAGGCAGTTAACCAAATGTTCCTAGGCTGAATTTGTTCTTAACTGACTTGCCTAGATAAATAAAGATAACATTTTTTATTTTATTTTATTTTGAATGTACATAAAATAAACAAACTTAATTTAAAAAAAAAATCCTTATATATTCCAATGTATAATTAAGTGTGTGTTTTGTTGTGTACTCCAGATCTAGGATCTTAATTTGAGCCAGTTTGTTATAGCAGGAAAATAATCCTACGGCAACAGGACATGTGAATTATTATGTGGATTAAAATGAATGGACATTTTTGTAGGGGTTGATAGAGTTTTCACAAGGGAAAATCAAGTCTGAAATTTCAAAACTGCAGAAGACTTTGTAAACTTCAAATACACTACACGTTTTACATTTCCTGCATTGCAGGTAAGCTCTCTTTTCACAGGGTGATCAAATAAAGATCCTACAGCTGTATGTGCCATCTCCTTTTTCTCTCTCTTCTCCTTGATAGGTGGGTTAAACTTTGAATAGCTCAGCAGAAAACAACCCATCTCCTGAGCCTGCCTCTGACTGCTTTCTTTCCCCCGACACATGCTATGGGGCCACTCACAAGCACCATCCCACCCCTCCATTCACAGACCTGAATGGGGACCCAGGAGCCATGCTAATAGTTAGCAATGGCAGGAATAGCATGCAAAGTAGTCTGCTCTCCCTGTGGGAAGGGCGTGAGTTCAAGGACCACATTCTCAAACAGTATTTGTCATATGATTATGTTCTGCTGCCATATCATAATAGGCTTCCTCTTCATTCCTCCAGTTTCATTTTCCATCTTTCTGAATGGACTGAAAAAAAAGCATATTGTTTGTGTGGTTATATATTTTTTATGAACAAAACAGAACATACAACACCATTTATTGTGCACTCCTGCATCAATGTTCAGGAGGGTCAATAATGTTTCTCATATAATTGGCACCATGTTTAATGGCATGGCCCATTCTAATGAGGGATCTAATGAGGAATGTGGAAGTAGCGTTTATGTGGGGGGCCTCCCTTCTGAGTAAAGGGACCCATTTATTTTCTTCTGATCTGCCCTTCTCCCTGTTTATTGGAAGCACATGGCATCTCACTTTCTCTTTCCTTCCATTGACCAGCCTCTTTATGGTCAGGGTGACATTGAGAGTCTTTCTCTTGGTAAAATGGGAGAGGAAGCACATGGTGAATGTAATTGCAACACAAATCATCCTCCTTCCACTGTGGGCCAAAAGGTGCTGCTGGGTTAGGGGAGGGGCCTAATGAGAGAGGGGAGGGGCAATGAAGTGAAAAAACATTCATGTTAGTTTAATCTCAAGCATGTATATAAACTTGTTGATATGTTGGTTGATATAACTGATTTTATAAATGTAAAAACATTCACTTCACAAAATTTTAACATTTAAAATCTTTTGACTGAAAGAGATTAATGGTAAAAAAAAAATGCAAATGCAACATCGTCATAAGATGACAAATACAAAATGCAAATAGGGGAAATGTATGATATGAAATTGTGCTTGTGGCACAGTTCTGCTGGTGTTTCCACAGAACAGCCTGTATAAGTTGGGGTCCTGTGTGGCTCAGTTGGTAGCGCATGTTGTTTGCAATGCCAGGGTTGTGGGTTTGATTCCCATTGGGGTCCACCATAAAACTCTATGCACTCAGTATTGTAAATTGCTCAGAACATCTGCTAAAATGTAGCTTGGGAATGTTGAACAAACTATTAATGTGGTGGCATAGACACATTGTGATTCTTATATTTGGGATACAACATTTAGAGTGTGTATTGGTTGAACTCCCAAAGTTGTGCATAATTCTGGTGTGTGGTGACGGAAAACAATGCTACCACAATATAGCCGGCTTCACCCCAAAATAGTTTCCTTTCCCCTGCCACACATATGTAAACACATGCTTTAGGGCCCATCACACATACCCTCCCACCCTCTAGGAATCTCTACTTATCAGACGTATAGTGAAATCTGTCCATGCTATCAAATGAGCGTCTGAACTTTTGTCCAAACTGCACCATATTTGTGCTGAGTTAGACAGTGGGCTGCCATTAGACCACACACTTCACGTGATACTTCCTACCATGAAATCTACCACTGTCTACACAGCAGGAATAATCACTAAGCTCAGGGTCCTGGGTCTGAACCCCTACCTTTGCAACTGGGTCCTGGACTTCCTGACAGGACAACGCCAAGTGGTGAAGGTCGGCAACAACACTTCCACCACGCTGATCCTCACCCCCACAGGGGTGCGTCCTCAGCCCCTTCCTGTACTCTCTGTTCACCCATCACTGTGTGGCCACGCACATCTCCAACTCAATCATCAAGTTTGCTGACGACAACAGTGGAAGGCCTGATTACAAACAGTGACGAGACAGCCTACAGGGAGGAAGTGAGAGCTCTGGCGGAGTGGTGCCAAGAAAATAACCTCTCCCTCAATGTCAACAAAACGAAGGAGCTGATCGTGGACTACAGGAGACAGCAGAGAGAGCACGACGGGCCGTCCACATCGACGGGCCGCACTGAAGAGGGTCAAAAGCTCAAGTTCCTCGGTGTGCACATCCCTGATGACCTGAAATCATGCTTTTTACACAGACAGTTGGTGAAGAAGGCGCAGCACCGCCTTAAACCTCAGGAGGCTGAAGAAATCGTCTTGGCCCCTACGAACCCCTACAGAGGCACTGTTGAAAGCAACCTGCCGAGATGTAAATCAAATTCTATTGGTCACATATTTAGCAGATGTTATTACGGGTGTAGTGAAATGCTTGTGTTCCTAGCTCCAACGGGGGAGTAATATCTAACAATTCACAACAATTCACAACAATATACACACACATCTAAAGTGAAAGAATGGAGTTAAGAAATATATAAATATCAGGATGAGCAATGTCAGATCAGGACAAGCAATGTGGGAGTGGCATTGACTAAAATACAGTAGAATAGAATACAGTATATACAGTGGGGCAAAAAAGCATTTAGTCAGCCACCAATTGTGCAAGTTCTCCCACTTAAAAAGATGAGAGAGGCCTGTAATTGTCATCATAGGTACACTTCAACTATGACAGACAAAATGAGAAAAACAATCCAGAAAATCACATTGGAGGATTTTTTATGAATTTATTTGCAAATTATGGTGGAAAATAAGTATTTGGTCAATAACAAAAGTTTATCTCAATACTTTGGCCCATTCCTCCATGCAGATCTCCTCTAGAGCAGTGATGTTTTGGGGCTGTTGCTGGGCAACACGGACTTTCACCTCCCTCCAAAGATTTTCTATGGGGTTGAGATCTGGAGACTGGCTAGGCCACTCCAGGACCTTGAAATGCTTCTTACGAAGCCACTCCTTCGTTGCCCGGGCGGTGTGTTTGGGATCATTGTCATGCTGAAAGACCCAGCCACGCTTTCACTCAAAATCTCACGATACATGGCCCCATTCATTCTTTCCTTTACACGGATCAGTTGTCCTGGTCCCTTTTCAGAAAAACAGCCCCAAAGCATGATGTTTCCACCCCCATGCTTCATAGTAGGTATGGTGTTCTTTGGATGCAACTCAGCATTCTTTGTCCTCCAAACACGACGAGTTGAGTTTTTCCCAAAAAGTTCTATTTTGGTTTCATCTGACCATTTGACATTATCCCAATCTTCTTCTAGATCATCCAAATGCTCTCTAGCAAACTTCAGACGGGCCTGGACATGTACTGGCTTAAGCAGGGGGACACGTCTGGCACTGCAGGATTTGAGTCCCTGGCGGCGTACTGTGTTACTGATGGTAGGCTTTATTACTTTGGTCCCAGCTCTCTGCAGGTCATTCACCTTGTCCCCCCGTGTGGTTCTGGGATTTTTGCTCACCGTTCTTGTGATCATTTTGACCCACGGGGCGAGATCTTGCGTGGAGCCCCAGATCGAGGGAGATTATCAGTGGTCTTGTATGTCTTCCATTTCCTAATAATTGCTCCCACAGTTGATTTATTGAAACCAAGCTGCTTACCTATTGCAGATTCAGTCTTCCCAGCCTGGTGCAGGTCTACAAATTTGTTTCTGGTGTCCTTTGACAGCTCTTTGGTCTTGGCCATAGTGGAGTTTGGAGTGTGACTGTTTGAGGTTGTGGACAGGTGTCTTTTATACTGATAACAAGTTCAAACAGGTGCCATTAATACAGGTAACGAGTGGAGGACATAGGAGCCTCTTAAAGAAGAAGTTACAGGTCTGTGAGATTTGGTCTGGATGGTCTGGAGGTCTGGATTTTCTGGATTTTCTGGATTTAAACATTATTAAAGTGACTAGTGTTCCATTATTAAAGTGACCGGTGATTCCGTGTCTATGTATATAGGGCAGCAGGCTCTAAGGTGCAGGATTGAGTAACTGGGTGGTAACCGGCTAGTGATGGCTATTTAACAGTCTGATGGCCTTGAGATAAAAGCTGTTTTTCAGTCTATCAGTCCCTGCTTTGATGCACCTGTACTGACCTCGCCTTCTGGATGGTAGCGGGGTGAACAGGCCGTGGCTTGGGTGGTTGATGTCCTTGATGATCTTTTTGGTCTTCCTGTGACATTGGGTGCTGTAAGTGTCCTGGAGAAAAGACAGTGTGCCCCGGGATGCATTGGGCAGACCACACCACCCTCTGGAGAGCCCTGCGGTTGCGGGCAGTGCAGTTATCGTACCAGGCGGTGATACAGCCTGACAGGATGCTCTCAACTCTCAACTGTGCATCTGTAAAAGTTTGTGAAGCCACGGCCTGTTCACCCCGCTACCATCCAGAAGGCGAGGTCAGTACAGGCAATTGCACCGTCTGCAACTTCAGACGGTGCATAATCAGGGGCACACTGCCTGCCCTCCAGGACATCTGAAGCACCCAGTGTCACAGGAAGGCCAAGATAATCATCAAGGACCTCAGCCACTCGAGCCACGGCCTGTTCATTCCGCTACCTTCTAGAAGGATGAGACAGTACAGGTGATGAGAGACTGATAAACAGCTTCTATATCAGACGGTTAAACAGTCACCACTAGCCGACCTCCGCCCAATACCCTGCCCTAAAAGGCAGGTGGCAACCCTCGTTCAGGAAAATGAAACATAAGTGCACTCAGGCTATCTGGAAGGCCAAAGTTAGTTACTTTAAGGAGCAGGTCTCTCTCTGTGGGTCTAACCCCAGTTTAGAGTTTTGGAAAATGGTTAAAGACCTGAAGAATAAACCTTCCTCCTCACAGCTGCCCTTGTCCCTTAATGTTGATGATGTGGTTGTTACTGACAAGAAGCCCATGGCTGAGCTCTTTAACCACCACTTCATTAAGTCAGGATTCCTATTTGACTCAGCCATGCCTCCTTGCCCATCCAACATTTCATCATCTCCCACCCCTTCTAATGCATCTATCCCCGATGCTTCTCCCTCTTTTTCCCCTGCCCTGCTACAAAGTTTCTCCCTGCAGGCAGTCACTGAGTCCGAGGTGCTAAAGGAGCTCCATAAATTTGACCCCAAAAAACCATCTGGGTCAGATGGTTAAGACCCTTTCTTCTTTAAGGTTGCTGCCACTATCATCGCAAAGCCTATCTCCAACCGTTTTAACCGGTCTCTCCTTTCTGGGGAGGTTCCCATTGCTTGGAAGGCAGCCACAGTTAGTCCTTTATTTAAAGGGGGAGATCAAGCTGTTATATCCTAACTGTTATAGGCCTATTTCTATTTTGCCCTGTTTATCAAAAGTGTTGGAAAAACATGTCAATAATCAACTGACTGGGTTTATTGATGTCTATAGTATTCTCTCTGGTATGCAATCTGGTTTCCGCTCGGGTTATGGATGTGTCACTGCAATCTTAAAGGTCCTCAATGATGTCACCATTGCCCTTGATTCTAAGGAATATTGTCCTGTTATTTTTATTGACTTGGCAAAAGCTTTTGATGCGGTAGACCATTCCATTCTAGTATTTGTGTCTCTGAGGGGACTTTGGCTTGGTTTGCTTAACTACCTCTCTCAAAGAGTGCAGTGTATAAAGTCAGAAAATCTCCTGTCTCAGCCACTGCCTGTCACAAGGGAGTAGCCCAAGGCTCAATCCTAGGCCCCACAATCTTCTCAATTTACATCAACAACATAGCTCAGGCAGAAGGAAGCTCTCTCATCCATTTATATGCAGATGATACAGTCTTATCATCAGCTGGCTTGCATCCAACAAGCTTTCTCTACCCTTAACCTTGTTCTGAACACCTCCAAAACAAAGGTCATATGGTTTGGTAATGTTAGTCATTGTTACTAGCCAGCTACCACTCGATACTTTACCCTGCACCTTAAATACTGCTTTGCCCTATGTACTGTACATAGAGTCAATGAACACTGGTCACTTTAATAATGTTTGCATACTGTTTTACCTACTTTATATGTATATACTGTATTCTAGTCATGGTTCATTATATTTAACTACTGCTGCACACAACTTTTCTATTAATTTACTGTACTGTCAATACTGTCTGTACACACCATTATAAATAGACAGTACATTCATAAAGTATTCAGACGCCTTTACTTTTTCCACATTTTGTTAGGTTACAGCCTTATTCTAAAATTGATTAAATAGTTTTTTCCCCTGATCAATCTATTTCACAATATCCCATAATGACAAAGCAAAAAAAAGGTATTTTACAGCCTTGAGTTTTCTTGGGTACGACGCTACAAGCTTGGCACACTTGAATTTGGGGAGTTTCTCCCATTCTTCTCTGCAGATCCACCCAAGCTCTCTCAAGCTATTTTCAGGTCTCTCCAGGGATGGTGCCAGGTTTCCTCCAGACGTGACGCTTGGTATTCAGGACAAAGAGTTCAATCTTGCTTTCATCAGACCAAAGAATCTTGTTCCACATGTTCTGAGAGTCTTTTAGGTGGACTGTCATGTGCCTTTTACTGAGGAGTGGCTTCTGTCTGGCCACTCTACCATAAAGTGCTGATTGAAGGAGTGCTGCAGAGATGGTTGTCCTTCTGGAAGGTTCTCCCATATAATATTTGCAACTGTTGTCACAGGAGCATCAAGCTGCTTGGAGATGGTCTTGTAGCCTTTAACCTTTACCATGCTTATCTATTATTTTCTTTCTGATCTCCTCAGACAAATCTCTCCTTTGCTTTCTCTGGTCCATGTTCAGTGTGATGCACACAATGATACCAAACAGCACAGTGACTACTTTACTCTGGTCCATGTTCAGTGTGGTGCACACAATGATACCAAACAGCACAGTGACTACTTTACTCTGGTCCATGTTCAGTGTTGTGCACACAATGATACCAAACAGCACAGTGACTACTTTACTCTGGTCCATGTTCAGTGTGATGCACACAATGATACCAAACAGCACAGTGACTACTTTACTCTGGTCCATGTTCAGTGTGGTGACCACAATGATACCAAACAGCACAGTGACTACTTTACTCTGGTCCATGTCCAGTGTGGTGACCACAATGATACCAAACAGCTCAGTGACTACATTACTCTGGTCCATGTTCTGTGTGGTGCACACAATGATACCAAACAGCACAGTGACTACTTTACTCTGGTCCATGTTCAGTGTGGTGACCACAATGATACCAAACAGCACAGTGACTACTTTACTCTGGTCCATGTTCAGTGTGGTGACCACAATGATACCAAACAGCTCAGTGACTACTTTACTCTGGTCCATGTTCAGTGTGGTGCACACAATGATACCAAACAGCACAGTGACTACTTTACTCTGGTCCATGTTCAGTGTGGTGCACACAATGATACCAAACAGCACAGTGACTACTTTACTCTGGTCCATGTTCAGTGTGATGCACACAATGATACCAAACAGCACAGTGACTACTTTACTCTGGTCCATGTTCAGTGTGGTGCACACAATGATACCAAACAGCTGTGACTACTTTACTCTGGTCCATGTTCAGTGTGATGCACACAATGATACCAAACAGCACAGTGACTACTTTACTCTGGTCCATGTTCAGTGTGGTGTACACAGTGATACCAAACAGCTCAGTGACTACTTTACTCTGGTCCATGTTCAGTGTGGTGCACACAATGATACCAAACAGCACAGTGACTACTTTACTCTGGTCCATGTTCAGTGTGATGCACACAATGATACCAAACAGCTCAGTGACTACTTTACTCTGGTCCATGTTCAGTGTGGTGCACACAATGATACCAAACAGCTCAGTGACTACTTTACTCTGGTCCATGTTCAGTGTGGTGCACACAATGATACCAAACAGCTCAGTGACTACTTTACTCTGGTCCATGTTCAGTGTGATGCACACAATGATACCAAACAGCTCAGTGACTACTTTACTCTGGTCCATGTTCAGTGTGGTGCACACAATGATACCAAACAGCACAGTGACTACTTTACTCTGGTCCATGTTCAGTGTGATGCACACAATGATACCAAACAGCACAGTGACTACTTTACTCTGGTCCATGTTCAGTGTGGTGTACACAGTGATACCAAACAGCTCAGTGACTACTTTACTCTGGTCCATGTTCAGTGTGGTGCACACAATGATACCAAACAGCACAGTGACTACTTTTCTCCATTTAAATAGGCTGAATGACTGATCACAAGATTGGAGACGTGTGATACTACTTAAAGAAACTAATTTGTTTGAAATATCACTATAATCCAATTATTTCTTATCTTTTCTAAGGGGAACCAACAAATGTGTCCAGGCCATTTTAGAATATCTTTGTAGAATAAGCAATAATTAATCTCTTTTCACAACTTCTTTGCTTTATTCTATGGCATACCAAAGGCATTCAAGTATACATGATAAAATAGCTTTTAATTCCATCACATTTCAGGAGGAATGAAGCATTATTTCAATGAGCTGTAAGGGTACCAACGAATTTGAGCAGGTCTGCGTTTATATTCTGGACTCGTTCTGGTATTTCTTTCTTTCTTTCTTTTTTTACTTTTGTGAGTATTTGTATTGGTTTCTAGGTATTATTACTGCACTGTTAGTGCACAAGCATTTTGCTGCACCTGTGATAACATCTGCAAATCTGTGTACGCGACCTTTGATTTGATTTAAATAAGTGCGGTTTGGAAAAAAGTTGGATTCAGATGTTTGTTTGATAGAGAGGAACACATTTCACTTTATGTCTGATAAATAGAGTTCCTAGAGATTATACATATGCCTTAGTTGACATTCAACTTCATTTGGGATATTGTGGTAGTGTTATTTTCCGTCGACACCCACCAGAACGACGCACAACTCAGGGAGTCCAACCAATACACAGACTCCTGACGTTGTGTCCCAAAGCTAGGCTATTTTACTCTACTGCACCTTGCACACTGACTGCTCTGGCCAACTGTAAGTCGTACATTAGTCACTGTCACTTGGAACCTGAGTTGCAAAAATCTGCCTTCTTCTATGTCGCAGTAACCTTTACACTGTACCTCCTCAACTCCCTTCGTCCACCATGCCGACACTGTGTTACAGGCACTGATCCAACACAGCTATCCACACATCTTAAATAGCCACTAAACATGCCAATTGGCACGTTTCATTAGAATATTTTTTATTTCAGTCTTGGAGGTGTGTTTCCTGACCAATTCTGCATTTGGTTAATGATGTTTGTCCCCCATGAGACACTGTAGATGCGGAAGCCCATTTCACTACCTCAAAATCCTCAGAATGAATGTAAGATAACTAAAAAAATCTGTAATTCATCCCAGGATGTTTTAGTTGCACAGTTTTACGTCTAACTAAGGTGTCGGGTGCAGTATTTCTCAAGTAAAAAAATGTGCGACGTGTTGTCTTATGTAAACAAAGTCGCAGCTGGTCTGTCTCACTGTCTATGCTATTGGATAGAGCAATCACAGCAGCTGTTCACCTCATGCTAGTGGGCAAATGGACATCTTCAAATCAAAACCCAACCTTCATTTACCCATTGTGAAGCACGAATGTTCCAAACTCTGTTTTAGACCAGACTGACTTCATGACCAAAATTATCCTATTTACACTTTGTAGTACATTTTGACAATAGAATAACTGTTTCTGGCTCATATCGATGTCACATAGGCCATTTTCAAAAGGATTTTCAAAGGCAGTCGCTCTTTAAGTGCTACTTAACATGGATAATGTTGCCTAACACCTAATCTAAACAGAATATAAATGATCTTTAAGCCTCAATGCCAATAACTTATACGGATGTGTAATTTTCCTTCCATTCTCAATATGTCATGATGCCCTCTTGTGCGCAGCCTTCCATAAACAAAGGCCATTGATTAAACAAAGATGTGGGAGAGCCAGAGTAGTCCCAACCCATGTTTACATTCTGGTGGCTTGACGTCAGCACAGGTAAACAGCCTGGCGTATACACACGGACATAAGGAAGAACAGTGTTTACTTTCCTGTACAAAGAAAATTATGGCACTTACCATATATTACGAGAGAGAGAGAGAGAGATACAGTTTAGAGACATAGAGTATACACAGTAGCAGTCAAAAGTTTGGACAAACTTACTCTTTCAAGGGTTTTTCTTAATTTGTACTATTTTCTACAATGTAGAATAACAGTGTAGACATCAACACTATGAAATAACACATGGAATCATGAAGTAATCAAAAAAAGTGTTACACAAACAAAATTATATTTTATTTTTGAGATTCTTCCAAGTAGCCACCCTTTGCCTTGATGACAGCTTTGCACACTCTTGGCATTCTATCAACCAGCTTCATGAGGTAGTCACCTGGAATACATTTCAATTAACAGGTGTGCCTTGTTAAAAGTTAATTTGTAGAATTTCGTTCCTTCTTAATGCGTTTGAGCCAATCAGTTGTGTTGTGACAAGGTAGGGGTGGTATACAGAAGTAGCCCTATTTAGTAAAAGACCAAGTCCATATTATGGCAAGAAAGCTAAACTCAAATTAGCAAAGAGAAACGACAGTCCATCATTACTTTAAGACATAAAGGTCAGTCAATCCAGAAAATTTCAAGAAATTTGAACTTTTCTTCAAGTGCAATCGCAAAAAACATCAAGCGCTATGACAAAACTGGCTCTCATGAAGACTGCCGCAGGAAAGGAAGACCCAGAGTTACCTCTGCTGCAGAGGATAAGTTTATTAGAGTTACCAGCCTCAGAAATTGCAGCCCAAATAAATGCTTCATAGAGTTCAAGTACCAGACACATCAACTGTTCAGAGACGTGAATCAGGCCTTCATGGTCGAATTGCTGCAAAGAAACCACTACTAAAGGACACCAATAAGAAAAATAGATTTTCTTGAGCCAAGAAACATTAGCAATGGACATTAGACTGGTGTAAATCTGTTCTTTGGTCTGATGAGTCCAAATTTCAGATTTTTGTTTCCAACCGTTGTGTCTTTGTGAGACGCAGATTAGGTGAACGGATGATCTCTGTATGTGTGGTTCCCACAGTGAAGCACGGAGGAGGAGGTGTGATGGTGTTGGGGTGCTTTGCTTATGAGACTGTCTGTGATTTATTTAGAATTCAAGGCACACTTAACCACCATGGCCTCCACAGCATTCTGCCGCGATACGCTATCCCATCTGATTTGCGATTAGTGGGACTATCATTTGTTTTTCAACAAGACAATGACCCAACACACCTCCAGGCTGTGTACGGGCTATTTGACCAAGAAGGAGAGTGATGGAGTGCTGCATCAGATGACCTGGCCTCCACAATCACCCGATCTCAAACCAATTGAGATGGTTTGGGATGAGTTGGACCGCAGAGTGAAGTAAAAGCAGCCAAGAAGTGCTCAGCATATGTGGGAACTCCTTCAAGACTGTTGGAAAAGCATTCCAGGTGAAACTGATGGAGAGAATTCCAAGAGTGTGCAAAGCTGTCATCAAGGCAAAGGGTGGGATAAAGGGACAAATTCACAATGGCACCAAAGGAGATGGCCAACGTTTTACCAGTTGTGCTATTGTGTATGTTTTTTCACATTATTTGTAACTTATTTTGTACATAATTTTTCTGCCACCGTGTCTTATGACCGAAAATATCTTCTTGATATCAGGGCAGCGATTACTCATCCCGTACTGAATGAATTCTTCTCCTTCAACGAGTCAGATGGGAAGGATTTACACCAGACACCCGACAAGCCCCTCATCCCCATCATTCGCAGGAAGAAAAGACGGATGGATATATTGTGGACATCGGTCCGGGTGTCTTGTAAGGATCAGTCACCGAGAGGGAAATCTAACTTTACCATCGGTCCTATTAGCCAATTTACAATCTATCGATAATAAAATAGACAAACTATGAGCACGTACAGTATATCCTACCAACGGGACATTAAAAACTGTAATATATTATGTTCCACAGAGTCGTGGCTGATCGACGACATGATTAACATAAAGCTGGCGGGTTTAAGCTTTTTGACAGGATAGAACAGCGGCCTCTGGTGAGACAAGGGGAGGCGGCCTATGCATATTTGTAAACAATAGCTGGTGCATGAAATCTAAAGAAGTCTCGAGGGTTTGCTCGCCTGAGGTAGAGTATCTCATGATAAGCTGTAGACCACACTATTTACCAAGAGTGTTTACCTCTATATTGTTCGTAGCTGTCTATATACCACCACAGACCGATGCTGGCACTAAGACCGCTATCAATGAGCTGTATATGACCATAAGCAAACAGGAAAACGCTCATCCAGAGGCGGCTCTCCTAGTGGCCGGGGACTTTATAACAGGAAAACTAGAATCGGTTTTACCTCATTTCTATCAGCATGTTAAATGTGCAATCAGAGGGAAAAAACTCTAGACGATATTTACTCCACACACAGAGATGCGTACAAAGCTCTCTCGCCCTCCATTTGGCAAATGTGACCATAATTCTATTCTACCTACAAGCAAAAACTGAAGCAGGAACTCGGTCAATAAGAAAGTGGTCAGATGAAGCAGATGCTAAGCTACAGGACTGTTTTGCTAGCACCGGCTGGAATATGTTTTGGATTCTTCTGGTGGTATTGAGGAGTACACCATCGATGACGTCGTCCCCAAAGTGACCGTAGGTACATACCCCAACCAGAAGCCATGGATTACAGGCTACATCCGCACTGAGCTAAAGGGTAGAGCTATCGCTTTCAAGGAGTGGTACTCTAAGCCGGAAGCCTATACGAAATCCCGCTATTCCCTCTAACAAACAATCAAATAGGCAAATCGTCAATACAAGACTAAGATTGAATCTTACTACACTGGCTCCGACGCTCATTGGTTGTGGCATCTACCAGACAAGATAAATTACTTCTATGCTCGATTCGAGGCAAGTAACACTGAAACATGCATGAGAGCACCAGCCGTTCCATACGACTTTGTGATCACGCTCTCCATAGGTGATGTGAGTAAGACCTTTAAACAGGTAAACATTCACAAGGCCGCAGGGCCAGAAGGATTACCAGGACATGTACTCTGAGCATGCGCTGAACAACTGGCAAGTGTCTTCACTGACATTTTCAACCTGTCCCTGACTGAGTCTGTACTACCAACATGTTTCAAGCAGACCACCATAGCCCTTGTGCCCAAGAACACTAAGGTAACATGCCTTAATGACTTCCGACCCGCAGCACTCACGTTTGTAGCCATGAAGTGTTTTGAAAGGCTGGTCATGGCTCACATCAACACCATTGTCCCATAAACCCTAGACCCACTCCAATTGGCATAATGCCCAACAAATCCATAGGTGATTGCAATCTCTATTGCACTCAACACTATCCTTTCCCATCTGGACAAAAGGAACACCTATGTGAGCATGCTATTCATCGACTACAGCTCAGCGTTCAACACCACAGTGCCCTCAAAGCTCATCACTAAGCTAAGGACCCTGGGACTAAACACCTCCATCTGCAACTGGATCCTGGACTTCCTGACGGGCAGCCCCCAGGTGCCCATGCTCAGTCCCCTCCTGTACTTCCTGTTCACTCATGACTGCAAAACCGTAATCAAGTTTGCCGACGACACAACAGTGGTAGGCCTGATCACATTCAACGATGAGACAGTCTATAGGGAGGAAGTCAGAGACCTGGTCGTGTGCTGCCAGGACAACAATCTCTCACTCAACATGATCAAGACAAAGGAGATGATTGTGGACTACAGAAAAAAAGAGTACCAAGCATGTCCCCATTCTCATCGACTGGGCTGTAGTGGAACAGGCTGAGAGCTACAAGTTCCTTGGTGTCCACATCACCAACAAACTATCATGGTCCAGTCCTGAAGAACACACTACAAAGCCAATTCCCCCCCAGGAGACTGAAAAGATTTGTTAAGGATCCTCAGATTCTCAAAAGGTTCTGCAGAGCACCATCGAGAGCATCCTGACTGGTTGCATCACTGCCTGGTATGGCAACTGTTGAGGCCTCCGACCGTAAGGCACTACAGAGTGTAGTGTGTATGACCCAGTACATCACTGGGGCCACGCTTCCTGCCATCCAGGACCTCTATATCAGGTGGTGTCAGAGGAAGGCCCTAAGAATTGTCAAAGACTCCAGCCACCCTAGTCATAGACTGTTCTCTCTGCTACCGCACGGCAAGCTGTATCGGAGCACCAATTTGAGGTCCAAAAGGCTTCTTAACAGCTTCTACCCCCAAGCCGTAAGACTCCTGAACAACTAATCAAAGGGCTACCCAGACCCCTCTTTTACGGTGCTGCTGCTACTCTCTGTTTATAATCTATGCATTGTCACTTTATTAACTCAACCTATATGTACATATTACCTCAATTACCCCTGCACATTGACTCTGTACCGGTTCCCCCTGTATACAGCCTCCCTTGTTATTTTACTTCTGCTGTTTAATTATTTCTATTTTCTATTTAACACTTATAAAACATTTTTTTGTGACATGTGACAAATAACATTTGATTTGATTTGGCTACTTTGAAGAATCTAAAATCTCTTTTGATTTGTTTAACACTTTTTTGGTTACCACATGATTCTATATGTGTTATTTCATAGTTTTGAAATCTTTGCCATTATTTAGAAAATAGTAAAAATAAAGAAAAACCCTTAAATGAGTAGGTGTGTCCAAACTTTTGACTGCTACTGTATATATATATATATATATATACAGTATATATATATATATATATATATATATATAGAGAGAGAGAGAGAGAGAACAAGAAGTTATTATGTGAGTGTATGAGAACGTAAAAGAGATCAAGTTAGTAGGCCAGTGCTGTCAGCCCAGGCTGAGCTGGAAACCTGAGCCATGATCAGACGTCAATGGCTGACACAGGAGATTCCCATTTGGCTCTGGCGGCTTTCTTAATCATCCCCCATTTCCAGTCTCTCTCTCTCTCTCTCTCTCTCTCTCTCTCTCTCTCTCTCTCTCTCTCTCTCTCTCTCTCTCTCTCTCTCTCTCTCTCTCTCTCTCAATATCCTCAGATCATTCATCCTGATCACGAAGAGGGCTGTGCATTGATAGAGAATATTTCTACTGGCCACTTTAGCGCCCCTTTAACGTCTAAAGGATACGCTATTATTCAAAATGGCAGCTGTGGCATGTTTATTTTTTTGGGGGAAGGATTGGAATCACTGTATGTTGTAGTAGCACCATACTGGCAATGCGTGTTTTACATTCTCCCAACCATTTGTGCTATTTTGTCATTTTTTTTGCATTTCGTGTAACTTATTTTAAAACTTATTGTGTACATAACATTGCTGCTACCGTCTCTTATGACCGAAAATAACTTCTGGACATCAGAACTGCGATTACTCACTGTGGAAACTTTTTCTTTTACTGAGTTCAGCGAGAAGGATATCCTGCTTTCACTGGAACAGGCCCAGATCAAGGCCTTTAGCGTGAAGAAAAGATGCAGGAAAGGAGACTGCAGATTGGGCAGTGTTCTGAGAATCTGTAGGCGAGCGAGTAAACTCCCACTGCCATCCGTTATGTGCAAACATTGGCAAATAATTTTGATGACCTACGATTAAGATTATCCTACAGACGGGACATCAAAAACTGTAACATCTTATGTTTCACCGAGACATGGCTGAAACGACAATGCGGACAATATATAGATAGTGGGATTTTCCATGCACCGGCAGAACAGATACGCTACCTCTGGTAAGACAAGGGGTGGGGGTGTGTGTCTTTTTGTCAATAACAGCTGGTGCGTGATGTCTAATATTAAAGAAGTCTCAAGATATTGCTCGCCTGAGGTAGAGTACCTTATGATAAGCTGTAGACCACACTATCTACCAAGAGAGTTCTCATCTATATTATTCATAGCCATTTATTTACCACCACAGAACGAAGCTGGCACTACGACTGCTCTCTACCAACTCTATAAGGCTATAAGCAAAGAAGAAAATGCTCATCCAGAAGCGGCGCTCCTAATGGCCGGGGACTTCAATGCAGGCAAACCTAAATCAGTTTTGCCAAATTTTTACCAGCATGTCACATGTGCAA
Source organism: Oncorhynchus nerka (assembly GCF_034236695.1). Lineage (NCBI taxonomy): Eukaryota > Metazoa > Chordata > Actinopteri > Salmoniformes > Salmonidae > Oncorhynchus > Oncorhynchus nerka. The sequence goes on from NC_088402.1 coordinate 63,936,810, forward strand.
CCAGAAAAAAAAATCCTAAACCATCTTTACTCCACAAACAGAGATGCATACAAAGCTCTCTCCCGTCCTCCATTTGGCAGATCTGACCATAATTCTATCCTCCTGATTCCTGCTGACAAGCAAAAATTAAAGCAGGGAGCACCAGTGACTCGCTCAATACGGAAGTGGTCAGATGACACGCATGCTACAATACAGGACTGTTTTGCTAGCACAGACTGGAAAATGTTCCAGGATTCATCTAATGGCATTGAGGAGTACACCACCTTAGTCATCGGCTTCATCAATAAGTGCATCGACGACGTCGTCCCCACAGTGACTACACATACATATCCCAAACAGAAGCTATGGATTACAGACAACATCCGCATTGAGTTAAAGGCTAGAGCTTTCAAGGAGCAGGAGACTTATAAGACATCCCGCTATGCCCTCAGATGAACCATCAAACAAGCAAAGCATCGATACAGGATTAAGATTGAATCCAACTACACCGGCCCTGACGCTCGTCGGATGTGGCAGGGCTTGAAAACTATTACGGACTACAAAGGGAAACCCAAGCGCGACCTGCCCATTGACGCGGGCCTACCAGACGAGCTAAACGCCATTTATGCTCACTTCAAGGCAAGCAACACTGAAGCATGCACGAGAGCACCAGCTGTTCTGGATGACTGTGAGATAACGCTCTCGGTACCCGATGTGAACAAAATTTTAAACAGGTCAACATTCACAAAGCCGCTGGGCCAGAAGAATTACCAGGATGTCTTATAAGTGTCCGTGCACTCAAAGCATGCACGGACCAACTGTCAAGTGTCTTGACAGTTTTCAACCTCTCCCTGACCAAGTCTGTAATACCTGCATGTTTCAAGCAGACCCCCATAGTCCCTGTGCCCAAGGAAGCGAAGGTAACCTAACTAAATGATTACCGCCCCGTGGCACTCATGTCGGTAGCCATGAAGTGCTTTGAAAGGCTGGTCATGGCTCACATCAACAGCATCCTCCCGGACACCCTATACCCACTCTAATTCGCATACCGCTCCAACAAATCCACAGATGACGCAATCTCAATCACACTACACACTGCCCTTTCTCACCTGGACAAAAGGAACACCTACAGTTGAAGTCAGAAGTTAACATACACTTCAACCACTCCACAAATTTCTTGTTAACAAACCATAGTTTTGGCAAGTCGGTTAGGACATCTACTTTTTCCAACAACTGTTTACAGACAGATTATTTCACTTATAATTCACTGTATCACAATTCCAGTGGGTCAGAAGTTTACACACACTAAATTGACTGTGCCTTTAAACAGCTTGGAAAATACCAGAAAAATGGCATGGCTTTAGAAGCTTATGTTAGGCTAGTTGACATCGTTTGAGTCAATTGGAGGTACCTGTGGATGTGTTTCAAGGCCTACCTTCAAACTCAGTGCCTCTTTGCTTGACATCATGGGAAAATCCAAAGAAATCAGTCAAGACCTCCGGAAAAAAATTGTAGACCTCCACAAGTCTGGTTCATCCTTGGGAACAATTTCCAAACGCCTGAACCGTACCACATTAATCTGTACAAACAATAGTAAGCAAGAATAAACACCATGGGACTACGCAGCCGTCATACTTCTCAGGAAGGAGACGTGTTCTGTCTCCTAGAGATGAATGTACTTTGGTGTGAAAAGTGCAAATCAATCCCAGAACAACAGCAAAGGACCTTGTGAAGATGCTGGAGGATACAGGCACAAAAGTATCTATATCCACAGTAAAACGAGGAAGGAAGAAGCCACTGCTCCAAAACTGCCAGAAAAAAGCCAGACTACGGTTTGCAACTGCACATTAGAACAAAGATCGTACTTTGTGGAGAAATGTCCTCTGGTCTGATGAAACAAAAATAGAACAGTTTGGCCATAATGACCATCGTTATGTTTGGAGGAAAAAGGGGGAGGCTTGAACGCCGAACAACACCATTCCAACCATAAAGCATGGTGGTGGCAGCATCATGCTGTAGGGGTGCTTTGCTGCAGGAGGGACTTGTGCACTTTACAAAGTAGATGCCATCATGAGGAAAGAAAATTATGTGGATATATTGAAGCAACATCTCAAGACATCAGTCAGGAAGTTAAAGCTTGGTCGCAAATGGGTCTTCCAAATGGACAATGACCCCAAGCATACTTCCAAAGTTGGGGTAAAATGGCTTAAGGACAACAAAGTCAAGGTATTGGAGTGGCCATCACAAAGCCCTGACCTCAATCCCATAGAAAATGTGTGGGCAGAACTGAAAAACCGTGTGTGAGAAAGGCAGCCTATTGTGGGAAGCTTGTGGAAGGCTATCCAAAATGTTTAACCCAAGTAAAAAATATATAAAGGCAATGCTACCAAATACTAATTGAGTGTATGTAAACTTCTGACCCACTTGCAATGTGATGAAAGAAATAAAAGCTGAAATAAATCATTCTCTCTACCATTATTCTGACATTTCACATTCTTAAAATAAAGTGGGGATTCTACATGACCTAAGACAAGGAATTTTTACTCGGATTAAATGTCAGGAATTGTGAAAAACGGAGTTTAAATGTATTTGGCTAAGGTGTATGTAAACTTCCGACTTCAGCTGTATGTCAGACTGCTGTTCATTGACTACAGCTCAGCTTTCAACACCATAGTGCCCACAAAGCTCTTCACTAAGCTAAGAACTCTGGGACTAAACATCTCCCTCTGCAACTGGACCCTGGACTTCCTGACGGGCCACCCCCAGGTGGTAAGAGTAGGCAACAACACGTCTGCCACGCTGATCCATAACACTGGGGCCCCTCAGGGGTGTGTAATTTTTCCCCTCCTGTATTCCCTGTTCACCCACAACTGCGTGGCCAAGCACGACTCCAACACCATCATTAAGTTTGCTGACGACACAACAGTGGTAGGCCTGATCACCGACAACGATGAGAAGGCCTATAGGGAGGAGGTCAGAGAACTGGCAGTGTGGTACCAGGACAACAAGCTCTCCCTTAATGTGAGCAAGACAACAAAGCTGATTGTGGACTACAGGAAAATGCGGGCTAAACATCGACGGAGCTATAGTGGAGCGGGTCGAGAGTTTCAAGTTCCTTGGTGTCCACATCACCAACGAACTATCATCCAAACATAACAAGACAGTCATAAGGAGGCCACGACAAAACCTTTTCCCCCTCAGGAGACTGAAAAGATTTGGCATGGGTCCTCAGACCCTCAAAATGTTCTACAGCTGCACCATTGAGAACATCGTGATCGGTTGCATCACCGCCTGGTATGGCAACTGCTCGGCATATGACTGTAAGGCGCTACAGAGGGTAGTGCGAACAGCCCAGTGCATCACTGGGGCCAAGCTCCCTGTCATCCAGGACCTATACAATAGGCGGTGTCAGAGGAAAGCCCATACAATTGTCAAAGACTCCAGTCACCCAAGGTATAGATTGTTTTCTCTGCTACTTCATGGCAAGCGGTAGTGGAGCGCCAAGTCTAGGACCAAAAGGCTACTCAACAGCTTCTACCCCCAAGCCATAAGACTGCTGAACAATAACTATAATCGCCACCGGACAATTTACATTGACCCCCCCCCCATTGTACACTGTTTATTATCTATGCATAGTCACTTCACCCCCACCTACATGTGCAAATTTGTAACATGTACAAATATGTACAAATTTGCACAAACTAACCTGTACCCCTGCACACTGACTCGGTACCGGTGCATCCTGTATATAGCCTCATTATTGTTGTTCTTATTGTGTTACTTTTTTATTACTTTTTATTAATTTTAGTCTACTTGGTGAATATTTTCTTAACTCTTCTTGAACTGAACTGTTGGTTAAAGGTTTTTGTAAGTAAGCATTTCACGGTCTACACTTGTATTTGGCGCATGTGACAAAGTTTGATTTGATAAGTTGTTATATATATAATGAATGCTGACAGGTACAGCAGCATGAGCAGATTTACCTTTCACCCCCAGGTATGTTGTAAGAATGTATGGACTTCAGGCATCGCCCTGACACTGTCACTTTCAATGGAGAAAGAAGAGTGTTGCCAGAGTTAAAATGCACAGCAAGTTTGGTAAGTCTCTATATCCCAGTTTGTTTGTTTCTCATTCATCCCTTTATGTGCACCACAAATTTGACGTTGCAGGATCAGAGAATAGAGAGGTGCGGTTAGTTATATAACCAAATGAAGAACACTCCAGCACTGTAAAGCAGAGAGAAAGCTATTCTCGTATTTGTGAGACACTGCTGTGGAAAGTATGGCAAGCGCTGGACACAGAGACATTCACTCCCACATTAAAGACTTCGAGGATATGTACAGGAGAACACGGTGTCCCCTGCACAAGTAGGAGATAATGAGTTACGATTGAAGGGAAGAAATGCTATTACCTACCACTGAGCATGGTGTTCTGATCAGGTATTCAGAAGTACTGAATAGATATCTGTAGGTCAGGACAGGGCAGTCTGGTAGACAGATTATGTCTGAGACCACCAGAACCGACTGGCACTGCATGTGAGAAGCCTGTGGTTTAAAGTAACTAAAGGTCATACGCAATAATAGAGAACAAAATATAGGCCTACTCATGTGAATACACATTTCTTTTTGAACTCATTCGTCTTTCAATAACCTAGTAGAAATTAAATCTCCATGTGTGGGCCTAAGTAAATATGTCCAGATTTATTTTTGTTTCGATGTGGGAGACCATAAGGAAAGAGCACCAGCGTGGTGCCATGGTGGTGTCATCGAGGGCCACTTCACCCCATAGCTCCAACACAAAGCACATGTGTCCAGCAGTACTTAACAGGACAGGACAACTCCGTACAGCTCAGTGTCCGCTCACACTAACACCACCATAGCCCTGCATAAAGTAGTCGGGCCCAGCAAGACTGGAATAGGCCTGTTGTTACACTGCCGTTTAGTAACAATGATAGGATCAGTGACAGTTACCAGCGCAATGCATTCATGCTGATTTGGGTATAACACTGTGGAGGGCTCCTGCCGAGCTCAATTACTTGGGAATCAGGTCACTTGTGTAACCCATCAATTAATAATGCTGCTTTCCCAACAATTCCGTTGACACAACTAAGGATGACACAACTAAGGATCAGTTGTAGTAACAATGAACTAACCCTAACCTTAACTCCATGGCTAACTTGTGCGAACAATATGTGACATGTAAAGGTAGTTTGCCAGATTTTCCAACATACAAGTAATGCATTGCTGGACATTAAGGTGCAGGAAACATCTAACATAATTTTTCCTCACAGCCTTGCCTCAAAGACTAGATGTAACATTGTAAATGTACATTTATATCCCTCCAATTAGTAAGATATGGTACGATTGGTATGATTACTTAAGACAGAAGGTTAGTTAAGCCAGGAGGGAGGTTGGTCGGGGAGTATGGGTGGACGTATATCACAATCACACGTGTTCGAATCACAGGGACAACTTTAGCATTTTAGCTAATTAACAACTTTGCAACTGTATAACTTTTTAGCTACTTTGCAACTACATAGCATGTTAGGTAACCCTTCCCCCAACCCTAACTCTAACCGTAACCCCTAACCCTAACCCTAACTTTAACCCTAACCTTAACCACTAACCCTGACCTTAATCCTAACCCCTAGCCTAGATAACGTTAGCCACCTAGCTATTGTTAGCCAAAACATATTAACATATTGTATGATTTGTTAACACGTAACATATCATAGGAATTGTAATTCATATCATATCATACGAATTTGAGGATGTAATATATCTTACGAAATAGATGATTGACTTCCAAAATGTTTTGTTTATGTTACGTCGACCCCTGAGTCTATGTTTTCCCTAGTTACAGAGAAAGGGAACAAAAGCCTTTGATAAAAGAAGCTTTCTTTCAGTACGTCAAAGGATAAAACAATAGTAACACAAAACAGCTGAGGAATCAGTGTCACGGTAACATAGTGACTGATAGGTAACATGCACAATGCTTCTGTACACAACCTGGTCTCAGGGCAATTCGTAGGATTGTGTATATTACATTAGATTAGGTTACATTATGAATGGAATAGTGGTCTTACAATATCAAAGGAATTTGAGGGCGTAAAGTATCATACTGTATGTCTTACCTGGTCGTAAAATAGGATATGAATTGGATGACAACTTATCATAACTCTTGGAGGACTTAACTTATCATACATCTTGGAGGGCACATAGTATTATACTTATTTCTCTGAGACCAGGTTACTTGTTGTATCACGACAACAAAGGAGAACTACAGGGAGAATTTATGTTGGTGGTTAGGGGAACTAAAACGAAAAAGGTTAGGAGAATTTCCAGAAAAGGTTAGAATTATTAGGTTAAGGTTAGGAAAAGGTTGAGGGGAAAGGTTAGTTAAATGCTAGAGTGGAACTGACCTTCCACTGGGTTGCATTATTTCGGGAGAAAGCATAGAGCCCCGAAATCATGAATCAGTATCATTTGTATGGATATATACAAAGATATGTCAATAGAAAACAGGTCAAATGAAACGAAATCCAGCTTGTTTGTAGTCTTTCTAGCTTCAGTTAGATGGGAGAGAACAGTTGAAATCGAGCATCATTTGCTCATTGTTATGGATGTATCCAAATAACTGTCTCAAGAAAACAGCTTAAACAAATGCAAATGCAACTAAATTGCTGGCTGCACTATTTGATGTGACTGTACGTTAGCTGTTGTTGGCTAGCTAGCAAGCAAGGGATAAGAACGTTTCCAGCAACGTATGGCAATAGAACATTTAGAACGAAAGACTGGGTCGCGCCTATAGATACAGAACAAAAATACTTAACGACTGGGTAGCGTGTCTGGCAACTGAACCGATAGAATGAACGACGAGGCTGCTTGGGACTATATCTCATGGAGGAAGAAATAGTATGAATAAATTCATCAAAATAAAGTTAATCGGGCCTCCCGGTTGGCGCAGTGGTCTAGGGCAATGCATCGCAGCGCTAGCTGTGCCACCAGAGACTCTGGCTCAGGCTCTGTCGCAGCCAGCCGCGACTGGGAGGTCCGTGGGGCAACGCACAATTGGCCTAGCGTCGTCCTGGTTAGGGAGGGCTTGGCCGGTAGGGATATCCTGGTCTCATCGCGCACCAGCGACTCCTGTGGTGGGCTGGGCGCAGTGTGCGCTAACCAAGGTTGCCAGGTGCACAGTGTTTCCTCCAACACATTGGTGCGGCTGGCTTCCAGGTTGGATGCGTGCTGTGTTAAGAAGCAGTGCGGCTTGGTTGGGTTGTGTTTCTGAGGACGCATGGCTTTCGACCTTCGTCTCTCCCGAGCCCGTATGGGAGTTGTAGCGATGAGACAAGATAGTAATTACTAACAATTGGATACCACGAAATTGGGAAGAAAAGGGGGTTAAATAAAATAAAAAACAAAGTTAATGAAAATATTGCAATCATTATTTGAATATGTTGGTTTCTGTTGTATAAAAGTGATAATGCCCTCGATCCACTTTAACTATGTACATTCATGTACATACTACCTCAATTGGCCCGACCAAACAGTGGGCTATCTGAATTGTGTCCCACCACCCGCTAAACCCTCTTTTACGCCACTGCTACTCTGTGTTTACCATATATGCATAGTCACTTTAACCATATCTACAAGTACATACTACCTCAATCAGCCCGACTAACCGGTGCCTGTATATAGCCTCGCTACTGTTATAGCCTCGCTACTGTTTATAGCCTCGCTACTGTCATAGCCTCGCTACTGTCATAGCCTCGCTACTATTATAGCCTCGCTACTGTTATAGACTCGCTACTGTTATAGCCTCGCTACTGTCATAGCCTCGCTACCGTTATAGCCTCGCTACCGTTATAGCCTCGCTACCGTTATAGCCTCACTACCGTTATAGCCTCACTACTGTCATAGCCTCACTACTGTCATAGCCTCACTACTGTTATAGCCTCGCTACTGTCATAGCCTCGCTACTGTCATAGCCTCGCTACTGTCATAGCCTCGCTACGGTTATAGCCTCGCTACTGTTATAGCCTCGCTACTGTCATAGCCTCGCTACTGTCATAGCCTCACTACTGTTATAGCCTCGCTACTGTTATAGCCTCGCTACTGTTATAGCCTCGCTACTGTTATAGCCTCACTACTGTCATAGCCTCGCTACTGTCATAGCCTCACTACTGTTATAGCCTCACTACTGTTATAGCCTCGCTACTGTCATAGCCTCACTACAGTTATAGCCTCGCTACTGTCATAGCCTCACTACTGTTATAGCCTCACTACTGTTATAGCCTCACTACTGTTATAGCCTCGCTACTGTCATAGCCTCACTACTGTTATTTTTCACTGTCTTTTTTACTGTTGTTTTTATTTCTTTACTTACCTATTGTTCACCTAATACCTTTTTTGTACTGTTGGTTAGATAGAGCCTGTAAGTAAGCATTTCACTGTAAGGTCTACAACTGTTGTATTCTGTGCACGTGACAAATAAACTTTCATTTGATTTGATTTGAAGCCGGTGTTTGGAGGATATATTGGCATGGTTTGCCGGCCCTCGACTTTGTTTCGGGACAAACAACACCCGTGCCAAAATATCCTCCAAACACCGGCTTTTTGGGCATTATCACTTAAATATCCTACGTCTTGGAGGTGCACTAAAATATACTGAACAAAAATACAAACACAACATGTAAAGTGTTGATCCAATGTTTCATGAGCTGAAATAAAAGATCCCAGAAATGTTTCATACACACAAAATGCTTATTTCTCTCTAATTTTGTGCACAAATTTGTTAACATCCCTGTTAGTGAGCATTTATCCTATGCCAAAACAATCAATCCACCTGACAGGTGTGGCATATCAACAAGCTGATTAAACAGCATGATTATTATACAGGTGCACCTTGTGCCGGGGACAATAAAAGGCTCTGCAAATATGCTGTTTTGTCACACAACACAATGCCACAGATGTCTCAAGTTTTGAGGGAGCGTGTCTGCAGGAAGGTCCACCAGAGCTATTGCCAAATAATTGAATATTAATTTCTCTACCATAAGCCACCTCCAATGTCTTTTCAGAGAATTTGTCAGTACGTCCAACGGGCCAGCCCAGGACCTCCACATCCGGCATCTTCACCTGCGGGATCATCTGAGACCGGCCACCAGGACAGCTGATGAAACTGAGGAGTGGGCCTGGCTCTCAAGTGGGTGGGCCTATGCCCTCCCAGGCCCACCCCGTGGCCTCTCCCCTGCCCAGTCATGTGAAATCAATAGTTTAGGGCCTAATAAATCAATTATATGAACAGTAACTCAGTAAAATCATTGAAATTGTTACATGTTGCATTTATATTTCTGTTCAGTATACATATAGTAAGTATGCTTTGTATTGCTCTGAGGCCAGGCTGATGCACAGGATTAGCAAGTGATTCCACTGTAGTGGGGGAGGTGGGGGGGATTCAGAGGGATATTTACAGTTTCCTCCTGTAACCAACTAGAAGCTAAACAAGGAAGTGGAAATTATGAGAACTGAGTAGTAAACAAATGTTTTATCCTGTTAAAAAATGGATGGATTGTCATGTCAATATCCGGGAGTAGTAGCATGTTATTGTCTTGTGTTTGAGATCACAAAAGGTCAACAAACAAAGGGAATATATTTAGCTATTTCCTCCTGTCTGTTTTCCCCTCACATCCCCTTAGGCTGGCTTTAATTGTCTAATCCATCCTCCATCCTTCTCTGAAACGAGGAAACACAACCACCTGCTGAAAGAGATACAAGCTCCTCCCTCAGGAGAAAAGTAAACATGAGAGAGAGAATGAAGCAGAGAGCCCACCCTAACAATACTCCCTAAGAGTTGTGAATTCTCAGAGTTGTACATTACATGGTAATTAACCACACTGAACATAATAATCACCATTACGAAGTGCATAAAATAACAACGTGATGTTTTTCTGTGTTGAGAAGTAGACCAGTGAGACTTTAAAAAAGTGTATTAAAATGGTTCTGATTCATCTTCGAAGAAAAAAAAACTACATCCTGAAGTTTGAAAATCACAAGCGCTTTGGAGTTTAGTACATGTGTCTTATGAGTCACAATTCAGAAAAGGAAAACAAAAACAAAACACTCCCTGGAACATGGAGAGTGGATGGAACAAAACAAAAAGTAAAATAACTTTCATTCATCCAGAGCATGGGGATGGGCCAGGTGAATAACTACCTGGGATGGGTGGGGTGGGAACATACGCAGAGGAACAGAAGGTGTGGGGTAGGATCTGGCACGTATATACTGTGTGGGTGTGACACCAAAGGAACAAATGCTTGTCAGAACAAATTGTACACTGCAGATCAGTCAATCAAAGCTGTAAGGTGATTAAATGGAATGTTGTTCTGTGAAATAGTGAATATGACAAACATAAAGTCACACATTTCATATTGTCAAATGTGCTCCCTTTCCAGCCTCTAGGTCACCTGGCTGCTCGTTATGGCGCATATCTATCACCAGAGTTGCGTGCATTTCCGCATAATGACACTCACCTGGACTCCCATCACCTCCTTGATTACCTTCCCTTTATATGTGACACCCTTTGGTTTCTTCCCCCGTCGTCATTGTTTCTGTTGCTGTTTCATGTCGGTGCGCTGTTTGTGTTTCTTGATTTGTTTATTTATTAAACGTATTCACTCCTTGAACTTGCTTCCCGACTCTCAGCGCACAACTTCACACATATAATAATAGTGGTGATGTTACAACATTTAAGAGTGAAAAACTGAATAACAAAGAACAGAATAAAAGCAAATGTGTCATTTTCTATATTCATGTATTAGACACAAGAGCCCTGTTGTTATTGTAAGTTAGTGTAGGCCTATATACATGTGCGCATACATGTGAGCAGCATCACTGATAAATGGCATAAACCGTGTCCACGGCAACACAACGGCACAATCGCACATTCATCACAGAGCCCCAAAGGTTTGTTTACTTCCAAAGCGTGTGACAGCAAGCTCGTGCGTGGCCTTTCTATGGAAGTCCCTGCCCATTCTTATCTACCTCCCTCCTAGTTACACTGAACTCAGCCCCCTCCCTCACTCACTCCTAGGGACAGGACAGATAACAAGCCTACTGTGTGTGTGTTGTATTTGAGTGGTGGTTTGACATACCACTGTGATGTTTTTTAGTGGAAGACCTACAGTGCATTTGGAAAGTATTCAGAACCCTTTTTGACTTTTTCCACATTTTGTTACATTACAGCCTTATTCTAAAATGGATTAAAAAGTTGTTTTAACCCTCATCAATCTACACACAATACCCCATAATGACATTTTTGCAAATGTACTAAAAAATATTTTTTTAGACATTTTTGCAAATGTACTAAAAATAAAAAACACGAATATAATATTTACATCAGTATTCAAACCCTTTACTCAGTACTTTGTTGATATCAGGTATCAAGGTAAGACCCAAGTGCAGACTGTGTGAAGTAACAATGTTTATTGTAACAACAGGGGCAGGCAAACGACCCGTCAAGGCAGGCAGGGGTCGATAATTCAGAGTAGGAGCAATGGTACCGGACGGCAGGTAGGCTCAGGTTTAGGTTCAGGGACAGGCAGAGTGGTCAGGCGGGTGGGTACAGGGTCAGGACAGGCAAGGGTCAAAAACCAGGAGGACGAGAAAAATAGAGGCTGGGAAAAGACAGGAGCAGATAAGCTTGACAAAAAAGACGAACTGGCCCAGATAGACAGAAAACACAGGTATAAATACCCAGAGGATAAGTGGGGAAGATGGGCGACACCTGGAGGGAGTGGAGAGAAACACAAGGACAGGTGAAAGAGATCAGGGCGTGACAGTTGAAGCACCATTGGCAGAGATTACAGCCTCGAGTCTTCATGGTATTACGCTACAAGCTTGGCACACCTGTATTTGGGGAGTTTCTCACATTCTTCTCTGCAGATCCTCTCAAGCTCTGTCAGGTAGGATGTGGAGCGTCGCTGCACAGCTATTTTCAGGTCTCTCCAGAGATGTTCGATCGGGTTCAAATCCAGGCTCTGAATGGGCCTCTCAAGGACATTCAGAGACTTGTCCCGAAGCCACTCATGCATTGTCTTGGCTGTGTGCTTAGGGTCGTTGTACTGTTGTAAGGTGAACATTCGCCCCAGTCTGAGGTCCTGAGCGCTCTGGAGCAGGTTTTCATCAAGGATCTCTCCGTACTTTGCTCTGTACATCTTTCCCTCGATCCTGACTAGGTGTGCCTGGTTTCCTCCAGACATGACGTTTGGCTTTTAAAAAGTTCAATCTTGGTTTCATCAGACCAGAGAATCTTATTTCTCATGGTCTGAGAGTCCTTTAGGTGACTTTTGGCGAACACCGATTGGGCTGTCATGTGCTGTTTACTGAGGAGTAGCTTCCATCTGGCCACTCTACCAGATGGTTGTCCTTCTGGAAGATTCTCCTATCTCCACAGAGGAACTCTGGAGCTCTGTCAGAGTAACCATTGGGTTCTTGGTCACCTTCCTGACCAAGGCCCTTCTTCCCGATTGCTCAGTTTGGCCGGCTGGCCAGCTCTAGGGAGAGTCTTGGTGGTTCAAAACTTCTTTCATTTAAGAATGATGGAGAACACTGTGTTCTTGTGGACCGTGAATGCTGCAAAAATGTTTTGGTACCTTTCCCCAGATCTGTGCCTCGACACAATCCTGTCTCAGAGCACTACGGACAAGTACTTCGACCTCATGGCTCGGTTTTTGCTTTGACATGCACTGTCAACTGTGGGACCTTATATAGACAGGTGTGTGCCTTTCCAAATCATGTCCAATCAAGTTACATAAACATCTCAAGGATGATCAATGGAAACAGGATGCCCCTGAGCTCAATTTCAAGTCTCAAAACAAAGGTTTTAAATACTTATTTAAATAATATATTTTTGTTTTTATTTTTAAACATTTGCTGAAATGTATCAAAACCTCTTTTGGCTTTGTCATTATTGGGTATTGTGTGTAGATTGATGAGGAACATTTTTTATTTAATTCCTTTTAGAATAAGGCTGTAACGTGACAAAACGTGGCAAAAAGTCAAGGGGTCTGAATACTTTCTGAATGCACTGTATGTACACGTGTCCCTATGTGTTCCTACTGTTTGTGGTTCCACTGTGTTATTAGATGTGTGCAGCAACTGCCACGTTTTTTAATAAGCAGTTGCAAGAGGGAATTTATAATTCATAAAAGAGATAAAGTCAATTCACATTCTGAATATGAAAAATTGCCAAGGTTTCCTATGACTTAAAAATGGATAGGGTGGTACAGTAGGCTTTCTGGTTTGTCTAATTTGGAATAAGGTTCAAAATGTTCAAAACAGGGGTGGTAGAGACTGCACTGTATAGGGATTAGTGAGCAAGCCCTCTAACAATTCTTCTTCATATCAAAATTCTAACACTGATGTCATCACATTCCAGGGTGCCAAATACCAAGCAACCTAGGCAGCAAGGTTAAGCAGTTCTCAGACATTGAATACAGTAACTGTCTCTTTGGACACAAACATGCTGCAACAGGCCACATTCTTTCTGGAGCAGAGAACATCTCCCTCCCTGGCTGGCTGTTTCATGTTTGTCTCTGCTCAGCTACACTTCCTCCCAACATGCCAGTTACCCCTTACAGCTGTTTGCACACACAGCTCCTTACCTAGCTTCTCTAAAACCCAAGACTCTCAGCCCACACAGGGTTGTCCAAATCCTGGCAGCAGAATTTACATGTAGATCTGAAGGGTGGCAGGTAGCCTAGCGGTTAAGAGCATTGGGCCAGTTACTGAAAGGCCATTAAAGGCACGCTCCCGAACTTTGGCGACTAATACGTATTTTTGGGCTGGATATGTCAATGTGTAGTTCATACATGCATAATCTATGAGCAGATTTACTGACTTACCTCAATTAACCACGAAATCCCTACTTTGAAAGCAACTGTCTTTCTGGAAGCTGTTTCTGGAAGCCCTTTCCCTAAATTTCCCCCCACGTGGACCAGCCCCCTAGCAATTTGAGTTCAACCAATGAGCTTCAGTCTCTCACCATATGAGTGACAGCTAGCAAGATGCACGTGATGCACACACAGCAGAGCGAGAGAGAAAGCAATGACGTGGTGCACTTATCTGCACATATGTGACATAGTATGCAATTTTTGGGGAATACTTGTGAGCACTACTTTCAGAACTACTGGCTAAAAAGTATACAAAAGTACTGGAGAATCCCTTCAGAGGTGCAATATGCAGAAATCACTCTGCCATTTCCTCGTTGCAAATATTCAAATAGTTAATCTAATTTCAATGTATGTGCAGAAACAAGCAACGTAGAGAATCATTGCACCATTTAAACTGCTGTGAAATATGTTTTCAATAACCAAAAACATTGTATTTTCAGTTATTTGAAGCTGGTGTACAAAACCGTCAGTAAAAGCAAAAAACTAAACTTAAGAACGGGAAGCATTGAAATAGCGCACATAAAACAGATATACTGCTTCTTAGACTTGCTTTCAATGAGAATGACAGATCTATAACTCATATTTCTATGTGAATTTGGTCTGGTTGCCCAAAAAGTTAAATATTGTAGCTTTATGTAGAAATATTAAAATACAGGCATGCAGATGGGCCCTTGAGTTGGTATGTGACTTGAAATAAAAATCTGGATAAAAGTGAGATTGAAATGTTCTTTGTTTTGACTTTTGATATTAGTCATCTAGGTTGGAGAACCTGTGAGGGGGACAGAAAAGAGTCAGTGTTTCTCTCACTCTTACTCACTCTACATCTGCCTCATCTGGATAAAACATGTGGGTCAATGAACCAGTTGTTTTTCTTCCATCTCTACATGCCAAGACACTCTCAAATTACATAATAATGCAAGTAAAGGGGTGTAGCGCTAGTACCGCTATGACTGCTGGGTTGTTCTACAAAATGAGTCCCTTTTCAGGAGTGTTGGTGATTTATTACATTTGATTTCACCTTAACATTCTGTCATAAAGAACAGGTGTTCAACTTAATAAAAATATGTTTTCCCACCTCAGGAGGTTAAATTTAAAAAAAATACTATAGTAAGTGCCTATCAAATAAACGAACATATTTGACCATAACAGGGTTGACCGTAACAGGGTTGACGATTTCATCTTCAATCAGCCATAAATCCTTTTGTGACATGGGGAATTTTCATAAATTACTTTGTCAAAGCAACAACATAAGTAGAGCTTTACAATGAGGATTAAAACTTGGGAGAAATGTTGGGGTTAGGTGGGTTAACATCTTCCTAGAATTCACAGCAGGTGCACGGAGGGACATGTCAAAATGTTGAATTCTGGCACTTTAGCAAGTCTTTATTCATATTAGAAATCATGTGAATTAAATGTTCCATATTGGCAATATTGAAGGGCATGTCATGTAATATGACAAGCTTTCAACATGCAGTATTGGTGCGCAATTTCAACTTAAAATATCAAAGGGAAGCAAAAGGAACTAATTTCGTGAAACAACCCTACTAGAGAGCCAGGGCTTCAGGCATATTTTGTTTCACACAGCAGCAGTGCGGTGAGGTAATGCAGAGGATGTGGGGCAGGCTGGAGAATATACAGTGAGGACTCCAGCAGTCTTAACCTGAAATGCTCTCCTTGTGGCTTTCTCCTGTGGTGGTCTCTTAAAGTGCGCTGTGGAGCAGAGCTGACTGAGTGGTTTCTTTCCCTCACACACGCATCAGCGCTTTCTTTCTCCCTCGGCGCCCTCTTTTTCTCTGTATGTTTAAATGAGAGTCTCCCCTGGCTCCATCTCCATGTATGGTTTACTCTAAATGGATCCTCGGCTCTTCATGCCTTCTGTTCAGAGGGCCAATACATTCACTCAATACATTCAGTAAGACACACAACTACACTGCTTAGAACAATGACATAAATACCAGTACATCTTTAAAAAAAATGTTTTTATGTAAATGAAGAAGAATATGAAGAAATCCTTATTCATTGCATTCACACTGGCGTACCAACCCTCTGGGTGGAAATGCGTTGGTTGCATTGCAGTCAAGACCTGCATATTTGATCAACACATACAACTGACCACATTGCTGAGAATCATCCTGTTTATGCCCTTACTCTATTCTAACCACATAGATATGCTGCTGATATGATCAAACATGAAAAACAACATTGTCTGTTTGAGCGCTCCCCATCCTATCCACTGTTCTCAGAAATGCAGTCAACGTGCAAAATAAACAGACTGGGAGGAAGTGCAGGGATGAGAATTGAAACTGAGATGTATAGTGTAAGTGACTGAAGGCTGGCTCTCTACTCTCTATATCATGATGAGTGTGTGGACCATAATGAGTGTTGGGCATTAGGGCCTTCTCATGAGGATGATTGCCTACGATTGATAATGGGTACATACAGTATAACTGATAGCTGAAAGAAACCTGGACTTATACATTTTGGACTTATACATCAATGTACCCATAACTCATAAATACCTTATGAACTTAGTTCTACTGTCGTACCCCGTCAGAACCCAACATTTAAGCTTCTTTTACACCAATGTTTGTAAAGTAAGTAAAGTAAATGTAAACACACACTGTATAGAGTGGTTAAACTTGTTTATTTTCCAAGCTATAGCAAACAACATTTTACATACAGTTGGTTTTAAAGGACCAAAAAGTTTGGTCTGCTTTGTGCTTTCATTTAAGCCATGGAACAAATATTGTGATACTGGTATCATCCCAGCCCTAAACACACCCTGATTCACATTCACCCGAGTCAGAGGGCCCTCATTAACATTATCACTCTTATCATTGTATCTGACCGTCATCATCACCCCACCCTCCTCTTCTTCCTCCATCCTCTCCTCCCATTGCATTGGCTCTTGCTGGATGTCTAGTGTATCGTCCCTCCCTCCCGCCCCCCTCAAGCCTGCAGATATGTAAGTAGCAGCGGATGCACAGGTGTGAGAGCTCCCTTGTCTGCCAGATTACATTCCTGTTAATTATATCCACCCACAGGAGGAGCTGGCTAGCTCTGTGGGAGACAGGGAACCTGTCAGAACAACTCTGATTAGTTGGCCCACCTAACACAAGGCCACAGCTGCTCCACTGGGTGAGATTGGACTCTTCCACTCACTCTGTGATTCAGAGAGGCAGTGAGGTATTGTCTTGTGGTCGGAGATGTCATTCATTCCCCTATAAAACACTCCCAGACAGGAAGGAGAAAGAGGAATAGCACTGTGATGAGGAACCTGAATGTAGGGCAAATGGCTGGCCCAGACGTGGTTTCAGACAGACTAAACCATTGTAAATTATGTGCTGTCTAGGCTGTTAACCACACGTATCTTGCGTAGACTACAAGGCTTTGGAACAAATGTGTTGTAAATGAGAGTGTCTAACAATAAACTTGGGCCAGAAATGGCATTCTACCACAGTGATTAACTGCTCTGTTGTAGCATTCAAGATGGCGCCGACAGAGAGGGCTGCCTCGCTTCTAGTCCTTAGGAAACTATGCACAAGCATTTCGCTACACGATAACATCTGTTAACCATGTGTATGTGACCAATAACATTTGATTTGATTTGACTTCTCCTTCTTTGTAATCATAAACACGTGGAGCTGTAGTATTTGTGTCTGTAGAGATGCTAAAGAAGTCTAGGAGCTGGCTAGCCTGACTGACTGACACAGTTGTGATATCCTTAGTTGAGCTTCCTTTCACCTCTGAGAGGTATATTACAACTCAAAATACAGTGTTTAGTGTTTTGGTTCAGTTAGATTTGTTATGCATCAGTATGTTGGGGGTTATCCAATGGTGGCAGATACAATGGAGATAGACAATATAAATCAGTGATATCTGATGGAAATGGACTCCAGTCATGTCATCCATCATCATCGGCTATACTTTGTACTGTAGTTGAGCCACTGAATTGCAAGGAGTACAGTCCTTATTTCTGTGGTCAGTCTTGTCCCAGCGCAGTAGTGTTGTTTGGGTAGCTGGAGCTGTCTTGCTCGGTTACTCAGTGGACTTTACTGGAAGTCTCGTCACACACCCTGGCCGTCTATGACTCTCCCCCGCCAAAAGCTAGCCTCCCAGGGGACGGATGGGTTGGGAGGGACACGTCAGGGGGTGGACCTTTTACATTTATCATACAGTATGTATCACTTTCATTGGAAACAAAAATCAACATGTGAAGTCAAGTGTTACTGGGGTTTCTGTAGTAGACTCCTCCAGATGGAAAGTGCAATTGTTGTGTCAGCACGGACATGTCCCAGTAAAGCCACAAAAGCAGGTCCTTTATAGTTATACGTTCTTCACCATACCCAAAGTAATATTCATACAGTATATCCACTATTAATCCAAATATACAGCACTTTTATTTCCTCACAACCAACGCTAAGAATTTGAATAGTTATCCTGTCTACAATAACGTCAACTGTGTTTGATATATGGTATACTGTAGTGTATACTATGGTAGGAATACTATAGTATTCACTGTAGTGTTTTTGCCGACTGTAGTATTTATGCGGACTGTAGTATTTACAGTTTACTATAGTATAAATGCTGAAGTAAAAAAAAAAGAGTGGTATATACTATAGTAATTACTGTAGTTTTTGAAGACTGTAGTATACTGTAGTATTTACTGTAGTGTTTATGGGGACATTACTGTAGTATTTACTCAAGTTTTTATACATTTCTTATCTAGTGTGGCTTGTGTGGGGCTTTCTCCTTTAGGTAACCTACTTGAGAAAAACTAAAAGAGCACATTTCACAACCTGTACGTAGGTAGGACTGGGTTCTGAACAGAGAGTTCAGAGCTTCTGCTCTTTTATATAACGTGTAGGAAACACAATATGGTCTATACATAGCATTTAGGTTTCGCACACATTGGTGGCACAAATTGTGAGGGGAATGGGCAGAGTATATGCAAATACTGAAGTATTTACTCATTTAAAAAATGTAGTGTTTTTGCAGACATTTCTGTAGTTTTTATACAGTGTTTTTTTTTGCTGTTTACTATAGTGTTCTACAACATTCTATACTAAAGTACTACACATGATCGAGGGATACTACAGTGTGTAGTGCTGTCACGTTCGTCGTAACGATGAGACCAAGGCGCAGCGTGATTTGAATACATTCTTCTTTATTTGCACAATGAACACTAAACAAACTAACAAAATGAACGTGAAGCTAATAATAACGAGTGCTGACATGCAACTACACATAGACAATAACCCACAAAACCAAAATGGAAAATGGCAACCTAAATAGGATCCCCAATCAGAGACAACGATAAACAGCTGTCTCTGATTGGGAACCAATTCAGGCCACCATAGACCTACATTTACCTAGACAATTCCAAAACCACATAGATATACAAAAAAAACTAGACAAGACAAAAACACACATACCACACTCGTCACACTCTAACCTAACCAAAATAATAAAGAAAACAAAGGTAACTAAGGTCAGGGCGTGACAAGTACAGTGTTCAACGGTATACTACAGTCTACTATAGAATACTTTAGTAAACGGTGGTACTGCAGGTACTGTAGTATTCTATAGTAAAGTGTGCTATTTTTTTACGTGGGTATGGCTTCCTCTTAAGATATTGATATGATGGGGACAATCAGTGGTATGAGTGGTTAATATGTCGACATGAGCCTAGCATAATCTACTCTACTGTATACGAAGAAATCTCCTCTCTGTGCAGAGGTGATAAGACCAGAATGTGACAATAAATGCCTAGCTGCCTACGTGTGCACATACCCATTCTGTGAAAACACCAGGCATAGTGCAGCTGGCAGCTGCTGGGCCTGTAAAGAATCTCTAACCTGCATTGAACACATCAAAGACATGGCTGCTTCGTCATAATTGCCTCATAGTCAAACGCGTCTTATAATTAATTAAATCTCAGCGGCACCTGGGACTGTGAATCGCCATGCATTGTGCAGCACCAAATCAAATCAAATCAAATGTTATTTGTCACATGCGCCGTGAAATCCTTACTTACAAGCCCTTCACCAACAATGCTGTTCAAGAAATAGAGTTAAGAAAATATTTACTAAATAAACTAAAGTTTAAAATTTTTTTAAAATGTACATAACAATAACAAGGTTATATACAGGGAATACCGGTACCCAGTCAATGTGCGAGGGTAGAGGTAATTTGTAAAGGGACTATGCATAGATAATAAACAGCAAGTAGCAGCAAAGTATATAGTCCAGGTGGCCATTTGATTAATTGTTCAACAGTCTTATGGCTTTGGGGTAGAAGCTGTTAAGGAGCATTTTGGACCTAGACTTGGAGCTCCGGTGCTGCTTGCTGTGTGATAGCAGAGAGAACAGTCTATGACTTGGGTGACTGGAGTCTTTGGGGCCTTCCTCTGACACCGCCTAGTATATAGGTCATTGATGTCAGGAAGCTTGGCCCCAGTGATGTACTGGGCCGACCGCACTACCCTCTGTAGGGCCTTACGGTCAGATGCCAAGCAGTTGCCGTACCAGGCAGTGATGCAGCTTTAGATCTTTTTGAGGATCTGGGGACCCATGCCAAATAACCCCCCAATGCAATCACAGGCCAACAACGCATACTGTACATAGCCTATATGCATGCAAACAACCCCCTCTGCAATCCCCCAGCTCAGAGTCTGTAATAACCAGAATCCCATTTTCCCACACAAGGTAAATGTTGCGAGTGAAAGTGCAACACTTGCATTCACTGAAATGTCTAGAATAGATGATGAGGTGTGTTGATCCCAAAGCAATATCATCAGCAACCGTGTTGGATTGAAATCGAATGAACTTTGACTGGGGACCATAATTTAATCCTACCTGTTGACAAGAACTCACCACCACATTATTATTATTTTTTTACTATAGAATACTTCAGTACTTACTATAGAATTCTGTAGTAAACTGTAGTATACTGTAGTATCCCTTGATCATGTGTAGTACTTACAATAGCATGTTATAGTAAATACACAGTATTATCTGTAAAAAACTCTGTAGTAAATACTACACCAATGTCCACAAAAACACACATGTTTTTATTTACTATATTAATACTACAGTATTTCATTTGCATATACCCTGCCCATTCTCCTCCCCCATATCCCAATTGGTGCCATCCATAAGTGAGAAACTTACATGCCAAGTATATACCATATATTGTGTTCCCTACAGGTTATAGAAAAAAAGCAGAAACGCTGAACTATCCATTCAGACCCCAGTCCTACCTACCTGCAAAAACACTACAGTAAATACTACAGTATACTTCAGTCTGCAAAAACACGACAGTAAAAGTACTACAGTCCGCAAAAACACATACATTAATTTCTGTAGTATATACTACAGTCTGCTTAAACACTACAGTAAATACTACAGTATACTACAGTCCGCAAAACACTAAAGTAAATATACTACAGTCTACAAAACATTACAGTAATTTCTATAATATATACTACAGTCTGAAAACACTACAGTAATTACTACAGTATATACTACAGTCAGCAAAAACACTAGAGTAATTACTATAGTATATACTACAATGGTTTTACTAAAGTATTTATACTATAGTAAACTGTAAATACTACAGTATACTACAGTCTTGTCCAGAAAAAAATTGCAGAGAATTCTACAGTAAAGTTGGCAAAAACACTACAGTGAATACTATCATATTTATACGTTAGTATACTACATATTATTTTTTCATGTGGGCAGTGATAAAGAGATAGACGTGAGACCTTTAATCTCATCAGTGATGATGGAGGGAGAAGAGGACGGAGAGCACAGCACGCCTGGCTGAATGATTGAGATTCTGGCAGACAGGCGATTCCAATTGTTAATTAACCCATACAGGGATGCCCCTCACACAGCTGTTCATTCACAGCTCCTCAAGACTCTACGTCAGCTTCCATGTGCTGTAGACTGTAGATGGACGAGGCGGTAACTTGAAGCCTCCACCAGTCGTTTAGCAATCAACAACACAGTTACATCTCCATGCATCATGGGGTTCACGAGGTGATTTAGCGAGCATATTTCATGTATTGAGATCAGATTTCACTGGATCAGCGTGACTGCAACCAGTTATCATGGAAAACACATGTTCCAACATAATCAATCATAGTACTGGGAGAGATGATTAAAACACCAAGGCAGAATGTTTAGACCCACCATGCATGAAACTGCTTCTACATGTCAATCTCTCATGAGAGTTTCCCATAGTCCATATTTTGTCTGATTTGATCTTGTTTTAAAGCAATGATATTACATATGAACGCATTACAGCGCTCAAACTATCCCACCTGATAATAGGAACCTCATAATGTGATTTGTGTAGCTAGTATGGTGTGATTTGATGTCATCTTTCCCGTTCCATTTTAAAAACACAGTT
Organism: Oncorhynchus nerka; assembly: GCF_034236695.1. Classification (NCBI taxonomy): domain Eukaryota; kingdom Metazoa; phylum Chordata; class Actinopteri; order Salmoniformes; family Salmonidae; genus Oncorhynchus; species Oncorhynchus nerka. Next base: position 63,959,155 of record NC_088402.1, read on the forward strand.
GATTTCAAAAGAGGCCAGTTTAGCCTGAGGACGTTTTCTTAACCAATGACCATATTTGGTGGATTGCGCATGGTTTGAATAATGTAGCAGGAAAAAATGTTTAAGATGACACAAATTCCTATGAACTTAACAAATATAATTAGTGTATTGGAGTAAAATGCATGTTTGTTTATTTGTGTGTGTGTGTGTGTGTGTGTGTGTGTGTGTGTGTGTGCAAGTGTGCAAGTGTGTGTGTGTGCAAGTGCGTGCGTTTGTGTGTGTGTGTGTGTGTTATAGTCATGTAATTTTCTAGGAATCTGACTTTAAATAAAAAATACTATTTTAATAGCTCAAATAAACAGTCCTTTATATCACAGCAATGTTCATGCTTCAGGACCAAGGATAGCTCTCCCGGATCACCTTGTATATGGTGTGTGGGTAGGAGTAGGACATATCTAGTCTGTGCTCTTTCTGTACAGTGAAAAAATGAATAGCTTGTTACATCAGCAAGAGGTGCTCTTTACAACAGCCATGGCGTCAGAAGCTCCCTCCTGGCCTTGTCCTTCTCACTGTCCTTCTCATGACTGATACATGCTAGGATTCTCATTCAGACTCCAACTAACCACCTAGCCACAGAGCCATAGCAACACACACACACGCACGCACGCACAGAGGCAGCACACGCCCTGTCTGTCGTTATCAGCATGGTGCAGCTCTGCTGGGCTCCGGAGTCTCTTCATAGGGGTTAAATGAACCAGGGGGCTGAGAAGGCTGAGCACACCGACTTTGCCTTTTGTTTCTTAAAGCTGCCATTTAAATGGAGGGACGTTTATGACCCGGTGCCCTCTGCATCTCTTAGAGATCAAGCTTCTTCTCTGCCATAAATTATAGGTAGTCAGACGTGTTGTGTCAAAGCAGCAAGGTATATTAACTGGAAGAAATGGACCAGGGCATAAGGGCCACAATAGGGAGGAAAAGGCAGTTATAACTATCATGAGTGGTATCTTGTACACAAGCTAAGAAACACTTTCAACAAATTGTCGCTCTGGCGATATTCTGTATGGGTGTATTGATAGTATTCCTACTGAGAGGAGCAACGGGTTGATAAGAAAGAAAGGATAAAATGCTTTTCCTGGTCAGCTGATGTACTGTGTTGTGGAAAGAACAGAGGGATGGGTGAGCCGTATGCATCTGGCCTCAGGTGGCTACTTGCTCTTCAGCAACTCTCCAGCAACCAACCAAGCAGCTAGTTACCAGAACAACACACCTGCTTCCAGGAAATCTCTTAGACCCCAGCAGCTTTCATTTGTACTACTGTTGCCGTTGTACATGTTGTCAGTGCATCACCCCTGTTATCTTTTTGGGGTATGAGAGAGTGTTGATCATCTGGAACATATTCCCATGAATATGTGAAAAATAATATGCATCAAACATATCCAGCCCTGGGGAAAAGCAGTAAGAGTGCAGATGTGGCATTCACCTACAGTAAGAGACAGGCATGACTAGGTACATGTACTCTTCCTCTTCTTTTTAATCTCCTCACCTCCTACCACGTGAGCTGTCCAATCTGACAGTGTTATTTCCTACGTAACATGCCATGTACCAGTTGGCAGAGGAGACTAATCTAGGTAAAACACACAACCATGCCTAAAGCTAGCCTCAAGGCTAATCTAGGTAAAACACACAACCATGCCTAAAGCTAGCCTCAAGGCTAATCTAGGTAAAACACACAACCATGCCTAAAGCTAGCCTCAAGGCTAATCTAGGTAAAACACACAACTATGCCTAAAGCTAGCCTCAAGGCTAATCTAGGTAAAACACACAACTATGCCTAAATCTAGCCTCAAGGCTAATCTAGGTAAAACACACAGCCATGCCTAAAGCTAGCCTCAAGGCTAATCTAGGTAAAACACACAACCATGCCTAAAGCTAGCCTCAAGGCTATTCTAGGTAAAACACACAACCATGCCTAAAGCTAGCCTCAAGTCTAATCTTTAGCTGCTGGTGAATAGAGCAGCATATTATCTTGTATATGTAGAATGGTCTATCAGGGAGGAGTGGGGGTGGGGGTTGAATAAATGCCCTGTCTCAGATTGTATATACTGTAAGTCACCAGGACAATGTTAGGGGAGGCTCTTTCTGTGAGGCTGAAAGGAACGATGCAAAGTGAATTGACAGCGGTGAAATCAGTACACAGCAGTGCGCCCAGAGGCGGAGTGTGAATGTCAGAGAGAGAGACAGCTTGCCTCTGAAGTGGGTGCACGCTCTTCCCAGCAGGAAGGAGGGGGCTGCGGCAGTGCTTTTTTCTCCTGCCGTCAGCTCCGCTGGGAAACTCTAGCTGCCTTCTCTCATTCAGCGATGACCACTGTCACGCTCTTCTCCGATTAGACCACGGTCCTCCCTCAGAGCAGGGCAGGCCCTGGCCTGTACCCTCCCCAGTCCCCTGTGTGCTCTCTGACTGCCACCACAGCACAACTCAGAGCAGAGCAGCCTGTTCCGGACCAGGGGATAATGAAGCGAGTGCAGCATGCCCAGCAGGTATACCAGGGACAGGGAGTGGATGGAGACTGTTGGTGTCAGCAACTGTGGCAGTCATATAGAGAATTCACCTGCCCAACCGCCCACAACATCATACTTCATTCATGACACTCTGGAGGAGTTGTAGAAAAATGGAGTCTAGTTACAGTATGCAGATTTGGAATTTAGATATATAGATGTATATATTTTTTAATCATGAACTTTCGGTTATTCATTTGCAACGTTATGTTGTCAATATAACATTTTCAATATAATTGTTACACATACATGTCTCAGAATATATAATCAAGTGGATATTCCCCAAATATAGTCATTATCCAGTGTATGCTTTGAATTATTATTAATATTCTGTTGTAAAATGTTAGGTTATTTTCTGGAATAAATGAACCGGGACCTTCCTCCATCAAGCTCTATAACCAGTGTTTGTAAAATTAGTTATGCGAGAAATGGTGGTGGAAACGCTTTTATGAGCCAATATTGATATAATAACCATCATATCGAAGTAAACTTGGGAGAAAACATAAAGTTTATTAGGCTACAGATTAAATAAATTATGCTGAACTTCACAGGGTGGTGAAAGCGCACGGTGATGAGCTTGATGTCCCTTTACAATAAGGATCGAGGGTCTATTTCTGATGACATGACGATGATCGATTTGCGCTCTTTTTTTATTATAATCTCATCATGTAGGCTATACCTGTCACGACTCCTACCGAAGGTGGTTCCCCTTCAGAGGAGTGTATGGGAGTTTCCATCCGTGCCACCGTTTCCACTGTGCGGATTTGGCTATCGCTTTCTGTAAGAAGAGGGCGACTAAATTACCACCTCATCGACAGGGGGATAGTGCGATAAATCTCCAGGTAAACGCTGCGCTTCCCAAGAGTCACGTGTACCCATTGTCACAGGAGGAGACGTTGGCTATGAAGACATACGTCACGGAATCTCTGGGACAGGGGTACATTCGGCCCTCCATTTCACCCATTTCACTGCGTCCGTGCATTGATTATAGAGGTCTAAATGCCATCACGGTGGGGTTCAGTTCAATGCCATACAACACTCCTTCCGTGGCCTCCCACTGCTCTTAAATGCTAGTAAAACCAAATGCATGCTTTTCAACCGTTTGCTGCCTGCACCCGCACGCCCGACTAGCATCACCACCCTGGATGGTTCCGACCTAGAATATGTGGACATCTATAAGTACCTAGGTGTCTGGCTAGACTGTAAACTCTCCTTCCAGACTCATATCAAACATCTCCAATCTAAAATCAAATCTAGAGTCGGCTTTCTATTCCGCAACAAAGCCTCCTTCACTCACGCCGCCAAACTTACCCTAGTAAAACTGACTATTTTACCGATCCTCGACTTCGGCGATGTCATCTACAAAATAGCTTCCAATACCCTACTCAGAAAACTGGATGCAGTTTATCACAGTGCCATCCGTTTTGTTACTAAAGCACCCTATACCACCCACCACTGCGACCTGTATGCTCTAGTCGGCTGGCCCTCGCTACATATTCGTCGCCAGACCCACTGGCTCCAGGTCATCTACAAGTCCATGCTAGGTAAAGCGCCGCCTTATCTCAGTTCACTGGTCACGATGGCAACACCCACCCGTAGCACGCGCTCCAGCAGGTGTATCTCACTGATCATCCCTAAAGCCAACACCTCATTTGGCCGCCTTTCGTTCCAGTTCTCTGCTGCCTGTGACTGGAACGAATTGCAAAAATCGCTGAAGTTGGAGACTTTTATCTCCCTCACCAACTTCAAACATCTGCTATCTGAGCAGCTAACCGATCGCTGCAGCTGTACATAGTCTTATCGGTAAATAGCCCACCCAATTTGACCTACCTCATCCCCATACTGTTTATATTTATTTACTTTTCTGCTCTTTTGCACACCAATATCTCTACCTGTACATGACCATCTGATCATTTATCATTCCAGTGTTAATCTGCAAAATTGTAATTATTCGCCTACCTCCTCATGCCTTTTGCACACAATATATATAGACTCTCTTTTTTTTCTACTGGGTTATTGACTTGTTAATAGTTTACTCCATGTGTAACTCTGTGTTGTCTGTTCACACTGCTATGCTTTATCTTGGCCAGGTCGCAGTTGCAAATGAGAACTTGTTCTCAACTAGCCTACCTAGTTACCTATTCTGATCTATTCCGCCACCCGCGCCATGCACGTGTCTCTGATGCACAAGGTGCTTGGTAGACTGCTGGAGCATGACCTATATGTCAAGGCTGAGAAGTGTGTGTTCTCCAAAGGAGCCGTCTCCTTCCTGGGTTATTGGGGGTGGTGATGGAGTGTGACCGCGTTAAGGCCGTGCGTAATTTGCCGACTCCAACCACGGTGAAGTAAGTGCAGCGGTTCTTAGGGTTTGCTAATTACTACCAGAGGTTTATCCGGGGTTTTGGCCAGGTACCTCACTGCTGAAGGGGGGGCCGGTGCGTTTGCGTTGGTTGGCAGAGGCTGACAGAGCCTTCAATAGGTTGAAGGCGCTGTTCACAGATGCACCCGTGTTGGCGCACCCAGACCCCTCTTTAGTATTCATAGGGGAGGTGGACGCGTCCGAGGCTGGGGTGGGTGCTGTGCTATCACAGCGCTCGGGTACGCCACCGAAACTCCTCCCCTGCGCTTTCTTTTCAAAGAAGCTCAGTCCGGGGGAGTGTAACTATGCCTTGGGGGACCGGGAGTTGTTAGTGGTGGTAAAGGCCCTGAGGGTGTGGAGACACTGGCTTGAGGGGGCTAGGCACCCTTTTCTCATCTGGACCGACCACCAGAATCTGGAGTATATCCGGGCAGCTAGGAGACTGAATCCGCATCAGGCAAAGTGGGCCATGTTCTTCACCCGATTCATGTTCACCCTGTCTTATAGATCAGGCTCCATGAACACGAAGGCCGACGTGCTGTCCCGTCTCTATGACACGGAGGATCGGCCCACCCTCCCCGTTCCACAACGGCCATGGTCTCACTTGTCAGTGGATTTCCTGACCGATCTCCCCCCGTCTCAGGGGAACACTACGGTCCTGGTTGTTGTGGATCTGTTTTCTAAGTTCTGCCGTCTCCTCCCGTTGCCCGATCTCCCTACAGCCCTACAGACTGCGGAGGCGCTATTTACCCACGTCTTCCGGCACTACCGGGTGCCGGAGAACATTGTCTCTGATCGAGGTCCCCAGTTCACGTCCCGGGTATGGAGGGCGTTTATGGAGCGTCTGTGGGTCTCGGTCAGCTTGACCTCCGGTTATAACCCCGAGAGTAATGAGCAGGTGGAGAGAGTGAACCAGGAGGTGGGTAGGTTTCTGCGGTTGTATTGCCAGGACCGGCCAGGGGAGTGGTCAGGGTATGTCCCATGGGCGGAGTTGGCCCAGAACTCACTCCGTCACTCCTCTACGTCACTCTCTACCTGCAGTGGAGGAGTGGGTGCAGCGCTCCAAGGAAACCTGGAGAGCCGTCCAGGAATCCCTCAAGCAAGCCGGTGGACGGCAGCAGAGGAGTGCTGACCATCACCGCAGTGAGGCCCCCGTGTTTGTACCGGGGGACAGGGTCTGGCTCTCGACCCTCCGGGTCGCCCTCGAGGCCGGTGTCGGCGCACTGCGGGAGCCGCGCATCAGGGGTGGGGTACTGTCACGACTCGTACCGAAGGTGGCTCCCCTTCCTGTTCGGGTGGAGCTCGGCGGTCATCGTCACTGGCCTACTAGCTGCCACTTATCCCTTTCCCCCTTTTTGTTTATTGGTTTCACCTGTTTTGTGTGTAGGCTGATTAGTCGGGCTATGTTAACCAGTAGGCCCACCTGCTCTTTGTGTGGGATTGTTTGTGTGACTAGTGTGCACGTTTGAGGTTAACGTGTTTCCTGTTCGTGGGTTTTTGCTGGACTGTTTTAGTCCCCGTGTTTGGGGCATTTGTTTTTGTGTTTCGTGGGGTGGCTTATGTTCGCCGTTTGTGCATTAAATAGCACTACCCTCAACTATCTGCTTCCCGTGCCTGACTTCGCACCCACTACACCCAGATCGTTACAATACCCACACTTTATTGTCTAACTGTTGGCTAGAGCGCATTTGCCAAGAGCAGAGTCTGCACATTCGTTATATAACTCACATTATTTTTGTGACAAAACCATCAGTGGAATTGAAAATAATTATTCACTATATGGGAATTTAACCACAACAGTAATTTTTATGTGCACCACGTTGTCACGTTCTGACCTTTATTTCCTTTGTTTTGTATTTATTTAGTATGGTCAGGGCGTGAGTTGGGTGGGCAGTCTATGTTTGTTTTTCTATGATTTGGGTATTTCTATGTTTCGGCCTAGTATGGTTCTCGATCAGAGGCAGGTGTCAGTTGGTGGCTCTGATTGAGAATCATACTTAGGTAGCCTGGGTTTCATTGTGTGTTTGTGGGTGATTGTTCCTGTCTCTGTGTTTGCACCAGATAGGACTGTTTTGAGTTTTCACATTTCTTGTTTTTGTTAGTTTGTTCATGTGAAGTGATTTATTAAAGCATGAATCAAAACAACCATGCTGCGCTTTGGTCCGCCTCTCGTTCAGATGAAGAAAACCATTACACACGTCATTTTTGAATATTCACATGGAAATGTTATCTCCAACTGAATGGAAACTGACACACAAGTGCATGATGTGTTTGCTGATAAGACACATTTTTCAACAAAACTCACTTAATTTTACAGAAGCCCTAGCATGTCATTTTTCTAAACTTCACATCTCAACCCAGCAATCTGCCTGATGAATCAGAAGCAAAACATTTGATAAACTGAAAATATGGTCAGTTCTTCTGTGGCATAACACCATGCATTCCAACTACAACTGATAGACTGAGAGAGGCATGTCAGCTGCTTTGGTCATTATTGAGATTGTTAATTGAAATGTTGGAGTGACTAGTCATTTTAAAGCCTTGAAATTGACAAATGAAGAGGTTCCCATGTCCTCCATGCAGGCGGGAGAGAAAGAAACACCTGTTTAATGTAATTACTTTTGGGGGAAATAAATAAGCTGAGTCCATCAATCAACTAAACTCAACCAAATGCATTAAGGAAATTATAAGGCCTTTTGAGACAGGACTCAAGGAAAACCGTGCAAGAATATTCTAACATACGCTAGAGAGTAGCATCGTAGTTTTGGATTGAGTAGTATTGGCAATGTCTACAAATTGCATTTCATGTCAAAGCAATCTGAATCTGAGTAGGAACACAACGCAAGATTAGTCAGATAGACTTTGATACAAATGCATGCAATGGGGAGTGATGAGCGATGAATGGAGAGTCCTTGAGAGGAGTGAGGAGAAAGATTGAGGAAGGTGTATGTATGGGAGATATGGGGGTTGGGGCATATATGTAATTCTATGGTTTGGGGTGCTTATAATAAGAGGAATGGGGGTTGGGGTGAAGGCCATGGAAGAGGGTGGTTGGATGGGGGATGATGTGAGAAATGGGCATGTGAGTGATTAATGGTCAGAGAAGCATTATTGATCATAATTAATGGAACAAGGCAATGATTCAGGGATAATATGCTCTATTTAGGAACACTCTGAAGATGGAAACACCAGAAAAATAGCCGTTCCTGGGGATTCAGCTCTAGATTTTCCTACAGTAGTTTCAACACAATCTACCACAGTCAGTGCTTGCTTATAATGTACGCTATCTGAGGGACCTTTTGTTCATGTGTTGCAGTCCGTCTATTGACCTCCTCACTAAAAATACCTATTTGATGAGGTGTTACATTCTTTACGGGAACAGGGAGAAGCGGGTGGTGATAAAAATGAGGGCAGTTGTGATAGAACAAAATGTGTCCCTGGTTTCATATAGTTCCATTACTCCCTCACTCCCAGAGCAGGAGCATCATGATCCTAGGGAGAGAGGACAGAGAGATTAGCTAGCCTATAAAAGATACATCCACTCAGGAATACAAATTTGACTTTACTTAAAGGACCAGTGCAGTCAAAACTTGATTTCCCCTGTGTGTTATATACACTGTTCAAAAAAATAAAGGGAACACTAAAATAACATCCTAGATCTGAATGAATTAAATATTCTTATTAAATACTTTTTTCTTTACATAGTTGAATGTGCTGACAACAAAATCACACAAAAATTATCAATGGAAATCAAATTTATCAACCCATGGAGGTCTGGATTTGGAGTCACACTCAAAATTAAAGTGGAAAACCACACTACAGGCTGATCCAACTTTGATGTAATGTCCTTAAAACAAGTCAAAATGAGGCTCAGTAGTGTGTGTGGCCTCCACGTGCCTGTATGACCTCCCTACAATGCCTGGGCATGCTCCTGATGAGGTGGCCGCCAACTCCTGGACAGTCTGTTGGTGCAATGTGGCGTTGGTGGATGGAGCGAGACATGATGTCCCAGATGTGCTCAATTGGATTCAGGTCTGGGGAACGGGCGGGCCAGTCCATAGCATCAATGCCTTCCTCTTGCAGGAACTGCTGACACACTCCAGCCACATGAGGTCTAGCATTGTCTTGCATTAGGAGGAAGCCAGGGCCACAAGGGGTCTGAGGATCTCATCTCGGTACCTAATGGCAGTCAGGCTACCTCTGGCGGCCCCCCAAAGAAATGCCACCCCACACCATGACTGACCCACCGCAAAACCGGTCATGCTGGAGGATGATGTAGGCAGCAGAACGTTCTCCACGGCGTCTCCAGACTCTGTCACGTCTGTCACATGTGCTCAGTGTGAACTTGCTTTCATCTGTGAAGAGCACAGGGCGCCAGTGGCGTATTTGCCAATCTTGGTGTTCTCTGGCAAATGCCAAACGTCCTGCACGGTGTTGGGTTGTAAGCACAACCCCCACCTGTGGACGTCAGGCCCTCATACCACCCTCATGGAGTCTGTTTCTGACCGTTTGAGCAGACACATGCACATTTGTGGCCTGCTGGAGGTCATTTTGCAGGGCTCTGGCAGTGCTCCTCCTGCTCCTCCTTGCACAAAGGCGGAGGTTGCGGTCCTGCTGCTGGGTTGTTGCCAGTTGTTGCCCTCCTACAGCCTCCTCCATGTCTCCTGATGTACTGGCCTGTCTCCTGGTAGCGCCTCCATGCTCTGGACACTACGCTGACAGACACAGCAAACCTTCTTGCCACAGCTCGCATTGATGTGCCATCCTGGATGAGCTGCACTACCTGAGCCACTTGTGTGGGTTGTAGACTCCGTCTCATGCTACCACTAGAGTGAAAGCACCGCCAGCATTCAAAAGTGACCAAAACATCAGCCAGGAAGCATAGGAACTGAGAAGTGGTCTGTGGTCACCACCTGCAGAACCACTCCTTTATTGGTGGTGTCTTGCTAATTGCATATAATTTCCACATGTTGTCTATTCCATTTGCACAACAGCATGTGAAATTTACTGTCAATCAGTGTTGCTTCCTAAGTGGACAGTTTGATTTCACAGAAGTGTGATTGTCTTGGAGTTACATTGTGTTGTTTAAGTGTTCCCTTTATTTTTTTGAGCAGTGTATATTTCCACACTATGAGGTTGGAATAATACTGTGAAATTGTGAAAATGATGATAATGCCCTTTTAGTGTAAGAGCAGTTTTAAAAAACTGCCTGAAACTTCAGCCTGTTTTGGTGGGATGGAGTTCTGGCCTGCCTGCTGACATCACCCAGCGGTAAATTAGTCAATAGACCAATAAGAAAGAGAGTTCCAAACCTCTCTGCCAAAATGAGGTAGATTTCAGCTTTCCCCTCCCCACTAAGCCCACTCCAAGATGGTCCTAGCAGCAAAATTCTTGCTTGAGAAGCTGTTCTTTATTCTTTACCATTTTAATTGAAAACAATTGCAGTAATGTACTTAATTGTTACCCAGAAATGATTTGATATTGAGATAAAAACTGGTATTGAACCTTTAAAGATTCAATCCACTTTAGGGGAAAGAGCGCCACTGTTCGCCCCCCAGCGCCTTTGTTATTGTGTTTGTTTTGTTGATGAAATTGAGGTGACGAGCGTCCGGCAGCGTGGTAAACCTTTTTTTGCAGTAAATATTTGTCTTTTTTATCGGATGTGCAATGACGCCAGAGGCAAAAAACAGTGTTCGCTGTTTGCAGTAACTTCTTTCTTGTTGAATATCTCAAATGGACATAGCAGTTGCACCAGTGAATGATTACAGCTTTAAATGGCTTATGATGCCCATGCACTTATATTTCAAGGCCATTCTTCAGTTTCTGATCTTTATCTGATCTTGGTACTCACATTGCAAAAAATATGAGCTGTGTATTGATCATTTGTGGCCATTAAATTCGAATAAAGCACTAAATCTACAGTAGCAACTCACTCAATATTCTCAGTACCCACCCGTCAGTTCAATGTCTAGTCAGTTCAACGTCTTGATTTACATTTGGGTGAATTCTCAACAAATGTGAATAGAATATGAAATCAACAACGAATGTCACCATGTCGTTGGATTTAGGCTAAAAGTTGGGTGAAAAAAATATGAAATTCCCTTATGATGACGTCTTTTTGCAAATCCAATCAGTTTCCCACGTCGATTCAGCGTCTTGATATAGTTTTTGCTGTCGTTGAAATGACGTGGAAACAACATCGATTCAACCAGTTTTTGCCATGCGAGCAGTCTTACATCTCCAATCTTGGAAGACTCATGGTTGAAGACCTTCAAGAGGTCTGGTATGAAATAATCTCAAGAGTTGTGTGTCTGGCACTGATGAGTGCAAACGCGTGTGGTTTCACAGTGATAGAGACCTTTCAGCATCAGATGACATTTTGTGAAGGAATGAAACAGGGCCTCATATCTGCACGAGACTGCATTCAATAGGTTGGACTCTCTTGACAGGCCTTTATACATACCACCACCAGGTCTGCATCACATCACCTGTCACTATCTTCAGTATCTCTCTCCAGTAACACACGGCACCCACATGCACGCTCACACACTCACACAAACACACACACACAAACACAAACATATGCACACACCCATACCTTGTCCTTATCTTTATAACTGTGGGCGATGCCCTGGTTTTAACAGCTGAATAGCACCTCTTCACGAGGGAGGATATTACAGCTGAATGACATATACTGGATCTGTCAGGGGCGAAGGCTATAGATGAGTCTCTCATCTAGGCATGGTGAAGGCTTCTGTCACCGGCGTGTACAGCATCTCATCTCAGCCCGCTCCGCTCTCTCAGCGCTTTCTGCTCCTCTCAGCCTCATATATTTACTCCACAGCGTGGATGACAAATAAATACCACACCTCAATAATGCCAGACCTGGCCCTGTAAACGACAACATTTCATGAATATAGGGGGACCTCTCTGTTTCAGGTGTTTCCTCTGGGCCTGTGACGAGAAAGTGACAGGTTTAAAGAGTTCTGTGTGACACAACCAGTGGCAGCTTCTGAGTAGACACACTTCTGAGTAGAGACACTCTCTCTCTCTCTCTCTCTCTCTCTCTCTCTCTCTCTCTCTCTCTCTCTCTCTCTCTCTCTCTCTCTCTCTCTCTCACACACTCTCACACACACACACACACACACACACACACACACACACACACACACACACACACACACACACACACACACACACACACACACACACACACACACACACACACACACACACACAGTCCCACAGATGCTGTCTGGCCAGCCTCATCCATCTCGGAGATCAGGGAAAGTGACAGATTAATTACACTCCAGTCTTTAGTCAAGTGGTCACCAGCCTCAACTAACCAATCCACGTGAAGATGAGTTCAACCCTACAGTCTGACCCCTAGAACCATAACAACCCCCACCGCCACACTGCTATATTCCCTCCAACTCATAAATCCATCAGACTGGCTTCCCCATGAGAGCTGCCGTAGCCTGGTTTCCATGGCTACATGGAAAACACTGTCGCTGTAGCAGCCCTATGAACTAATTGAGGCAATTATATCTGAGGAGCAGCTGCTCTACCAGTCCCCTCCCCCATCGTACCGCCCCTCCCGCAATCAACCCCACTCACTCCAGCTATGATGCTCCACTCCCACTCATTGGTTGTGTCTCCCTACTCAGACATTGCATGCATCAACCAATGGTTGCATGGCACGTCATCAACATCGACTGACAGATTGCTTTAACATTTGATGCGGTTAGCTGATACGTAAAATACCTATCCAGGCGAGGTAAGATCTGGCAGGCGTCCGATGAAATGACTTGTCTTAACAAAAAACCACTCACTTATTTTGTATGTAAAACCTACCCTCCTCTAATAAGCTGCTGGAGCAAAACAACAAGTGAGTGGTTTGTGCTTTTTGATTGTGTTTGGGAGAATAGTGACTATATTAAAAGGAGTGCAGGGTGAGGCCGTGATACTTGGACACGCATTGGAGTGTGTGGATGCATGTAGAGAAAATAGAGCACTGGGTGAGGGCATGTGTGCAAACACTCTTCAATGCATCTCTGTGTGTGGATGCCAGGAAGCTAGCGTGCATCCTTAAATGATTTTATGGGCAGTTATTGTAAATGTGTGCATGCCAGTATGTGTCAGAGCGCCCGTGCCAGTCTGTGGGCATGCACTTCATGGATGACTGAATCTATAGCAAACACTGTGAGCCTAAATGCCACTGGCAATATGAATGGGCTGTCTAAAAAAAAGAATGCTTGTTTATTATCTGCTACAGTTTGAGAGGGATAGGCATGTGGGGATTCCAAACTAGCAGGTATTTTGAGGGTGGGGGATGGTCTGCAGTCAGAGCATAGCAGTGTCCTTATCTACCTTTTGCAGATTGTCTGTGTGTGTGTGTGTGTGTGTGTGTGTGTGTGTGTGTGTGTGTGTGTGTGTGTGTGTGTGTGTGTGTGTGTGTGTGTGTGTGTGTGTGTGTGTGTGTGTGTGTGTGTGTGTGTGTGTGTGTGTGTGCGTGAGTGCGTGCGTGCGTGCGTGCGTGCGTGTCTCTGTGTGCATGTGTGTGTGTGCGTGTGTGTATGTGTATGTGTGGATACAGTGCAGGTGGAACAGCAGAGTTGCATTTCTACTTCATGGTGGAATGATCTGAACAGTATGAATTCAAAAATATGTTACAGGAAGATGACCATAGAATCTGATATTATGAGGCAGTAAAGCTGATTATAACAGTTTTCTGTTCAGTTTCTAAGAGAACAGCTATCAGTCCTCCGGTATTCTTCAACATATTTGTAGGCGATTCCTTGAGTTTACGTAAATGACTTATTTCAGTCAATATGCACTCCAGAATAGTGTAACCATGTAGTGGAGACATCAACTTTAAAAGAAAAATCTAATAAATGTGGCATTTAAAACATGATGCACGAGGGCGAAAGTCAAGAGTAGGTTGGAAGGTTTCCTATTCCAAAATAACTCATTAATAAATTACGAATGTGCCATAATGCAAAAGGACAAGACCTTTGGCGCACATGTAAAAAGGCCAGGGGCAGGACTCATGAGGAGAGTTATTTGATATTCAGCCATGGCATTTTCCCTGCACTCGCACACACACACACACACACACACACACACACACACACACACACACACACACACACACACACACACACACACACACACACACACACACACACACACACACACACACACACACACACACACCCATCTGCCCATCTGCTGAATAATTCAAGGTGTCTATCTGTAGAGTAGGCTTCTAAAGATCAGGTAAAGGCTGTTATTACCGCTGCTACTTTGCTTTGTTCTTCCAGTGGAACTCAAAGTGTGACTGTCTGTGTGCTCCAAGGGGATTCATGAGATCATCCTTTTCAGTATAATCAGTGGGGAGTTCTGCATATACAATGCAGCGTTACGTTCTCAAATGGTTAGAATACCTTGGAACATGTGATTACAAGTATAGTAGTGTAATAGTCCCTGCTCCCTGCTGGAATGATTTCCTGATACCATAAGTGGTACTCTTTCCATGTTGTAAACCATCCAGATGGGGCTGTCCCTCTGAGCACATATCCCTGCTGTAGGAGAGACTCCAAATGGAGCCCGGTGACGTCTGAGCGTTGATTTAACTGGGCAAGTGTGCAGCTGTCCACTCCTGCGCTCACAATGTGGCACCTGAAACAACAGATGATCACACCAGCTGACTGAAAACCACCAGCGTGGCTGAGACTGGCATTACAGCAGCGAGGTGTCATAGTTATAAAAACCAGCAACAAAACCTCAAACAGCCCCTCGTGATTTGAGTCAGACAGCGCGCTGAATCATAACAAAGCCGGCTCAGCAACGGTTGGTATGTCAACAAAGGAACCTGTGCAGAAACTAAGTCCAGAACTGTAACAGACCATGATTAAGTTCACTTACCACCCCTCAAATAAGAGAAACATTGTAAAGGGTTCAAATCTGTATTGTCCCTTCACTCAGTAGTGATCTCAACAAAGTGTTGAAGTGTCAGGATAGTACTGATGAGCCTGTTCACAGCCATCCTATAATTGCGTTGCATTCTGTTGTTTTATGTTGCAGTGTATTGCACCAGGGTGACCATGACAACAGCTATACAGCGTCAGAAGCCCAACAGCCAGATAGAGTAAGTGTTCCGGGCCAGGACCCAGGGCAGAGTCCGAGTCAGCCTGTCCGTCTCCATGACTCTATACCCAGCCCTCCCCAACCTGCAGCCAGCCAGCCATACTCACTCCCCATCTCTATATATAGTCGCCTGCCAGGGCCTGCTAAAAATAGACACAGTCTGCGCTCCATCTCCTTTCCTTTCCTCTGTGGCTTCATGGACTCTGAGACCTTCCCCTCTCAGCTTGTTCTTCAGAGATCCAGGTGAGGGAGTCAGGGGTTGAATCAAGAGGATATCAGCGGTGTGTTACACACTGGCCCTGCACTGTGCCATAGTAATAATATTCCACAATGGGGGGCCCGAAGAGGAAAAAACAGTGGAGGGAGACAGAGGAAATCTGTTCAGCAGAGAGACTATTCATTAGATTAGTTTACAACCCTCCAATAGAAATGAATCAGAAAATTGGTGTGCTGTGCATAAGATTGCATTTGCCACAAAATTGTTGTTATGTGGATAAAGACAGTGGGGGCACAGTATGATGACCGATTAGAGATTAAGCTGGTGTTTACAATATCTTCATGCACAGTAAAACCATGTCTCACTTCCGCAGGCTGAAAGGAAATGAGTGGCTTGCTCAAATTAACATTAAAAATAACCAAGGCGTGTTGACTGTGTTAGTCAGGAAGGCTCCTGGGGAGCACAAAGCCAAAGAATGTAGGAAAAACAAGTCACATTTCCTTTTCCAGCTGCTGCCTGTTACATAGGCAGGGTGAGATGGGACACTCACTTTAAACAAAGAACGCTCCCCTCAGCAACATTAGTCTTCCTTTGCCTCCCAGTGTACCGGATATAGCTAGAAGAGCGAAGAGGCAACACACTCTCTCTAGCTTGTCATAATAGGGTAATGATATGTCCTGTTATGTGTCATCACAACACATTCACAGGAACATTTCCATATTCTATTCTATTATATTCTATTAATTGCTGTTTTCAACCATGCCAGCACAAAATAAATAACCCAGAAACAATAAAGAGCCGATGCAATGTAAATTCACTCTCCATTAAGCCGTAGCAAGTTCTGTGAGAATTGAGCTCCAGAGTAGAACGCTGTCTGAGGCAGTAAGAGGCGTGGGTGGGCAGTGAGGGACACTAGGGCAGGAGGAAGGAGATGAGATTCCTGGGTGTGAAATGAAGGAGGCTCTGGCTGCTGTTTCAGTTGGGCAGCGGGGAGTTGTAGGGCAGTAGGCTATGGCAGGCAGCTAGGAACCCTAACCAGCAGGGAGTAACACACAGCAGTGTACGGTACCACTGGATCTGTGCCCGGGGCCGTGCTCTGGGCCAGCCTGGTCTCTGAGGAAACAGAGCAGATGAGGTGCATGCGTTAACCCTTAACACACTGAAACCGCAGACAAGAAAAAGCTTTTTAAAAGCACATTTGTAAGATGAAAAAATGGCTTATGAATTATTTGACATTGCATGAGCGGCCAGATCAGAGTATTGTTCCCCGGCCTCAGCTTGCTGGCAGGATATGCGGTGGCATCACTCTGTCTGACAGAAACATTATGTGGGGAGAACAGAGGCAACAGACAGACAGACAGACAGACAGACAGACAGACAGACAGACAGACAGACAGACAGACAGACAGACAGACAGACAGACAGACAGACAGACAGACAGACAGACAGACAGACAGACAGACAGACAGACAGACAGGCAGGAAGGAAGAGGATGATTATGGATCTAATGAAAGTATCATGAATAAACCAACCCCAGGATGTATAAGTCCCATTAGGATCTCCTCTGGGCTATTAATAACCATGAAAACCTCTACAATCAATAGATGCACTTCCTGAACCAATATCCATTTAACATGGCCAGGACCAGAGTGCTAGGGGAGCTGACCACCCATATAGTATCTTCATGGACCCATCATCTCAGCAGAACGGGCTAAGACCTCTCACTACTAACAGATATCAAGAGCACTCCCTCAGGAGTGGATTTAACGAGATGCCTTGTCATACAGGGAGGAAGTGAGACAGGTGCCTGCATCGAGCCTGAAAGGACATGAAGACCACAAAATGGAATTTTCTGAAAAATAAACAAGGATTTCATGGCATTGTCACTACCCAACTGAGAATGGAGAATGCTCTTTGAACCATATCTCCTCGAACATGACAATAATACTGTGGTTATGAAGTATCTCACTAATCCTTGTTATGAAGCCTCTCATCTTTTCAGATGCTGGTGGGTTCATTAAAAGGCCAGAAGCTATATGGCTGTCTTAGTGTGTATACACTTAAGCTCTCTGAAGTACGCTTGTGTTCGTTGACGTTGACGGAGGGAGGCAGGACCCCTCTGCGTTATCTCCACACCATCCATAGGCGTCCTTATCCCTGCCTGCCTTCTCCTGCTCTATCTGGCAGCCGCCCCATGCATGTAACACTATCCCCTGGCTCAGGGCACACCAAAGGACAGAGAGAAAAGAGAGAGAAAAGGAGAGCACCAGAGGCTTTGAACGCTGCAATTTCAGACAGAGTCATTTGAGATGAGGGATCTCCCCCCATTTTTCTCAGACAAAAACAATCATAACGGTTAAGATACTTTCAGACAGATAATAAAAGGTATGTCCCCGTGCAGGGATGGTTTTAGCTGACATTCAGTTCAGGCTTCAAAGCCTGGTGGTTTAATAACATCAGTGGTGTGACAGAGGAAGCCCACACTGGGGAGTGTGTCCATTATCACACAGCAGCTGAAGCATATTAAGAGCCAGGACGAGAGAGAAACGAGTCTGCTGCTCCACTGTCAGCTGCTGGGACGGATTAAAGAGAAAAGACAGACAGAGGGGGAAGGTATCCAGTGAAAACACACCTCTGATTAAAGCCCTTCGGCTCACGTCAGCCATGGGCCACATGACTTGGGTTCAAGTCGGGCAAAGGGTTCATCTGATTTGTCTTTTGGAAACACATCAAACAACAAGTGAAAGTATTCAGTCACAACGGCCATAGATAGATGAAGACACTGTAGTGAATCCACCCTGTTCCTCTCTGATGCTCCTGTCCTGCGGGATTGAGCCATGCTGCTTGGGCATATAGGTGTCAGACATGTGAATGTGATTGCATACCCCTAGTAGGAGAAATAATCACACATGAATACACACAAATACACTCACAAATACTACTCCAAGACACACACACACACACACACACACGCACGCACGCACGCACGCAAACACACACACGCAGAAAGCATTCATTATTAGCGTCAAAAACGAATGCTTTGCTTTTGTGTGAATCAATCATTATTTTATTCATCTGAAATGTAAGTGAGTTAATAAAGCCTTGCTGTTGCTGCTGCAAGTTAACCATTGATATGAAGATGATGTTAGTCATACACAGGTTTATGACAGACTTCAGCGACCACATTACATCTTTGCCTCTGGCATGATTGGTTGTTTCTTTGCATTCTATTACATCTCCTTTCTGTCCATGCAGCACTATGGTGTCCTGTCCCCCTGTGATTGGTCCTCATTGGGATGGACAGCATAATGTGTTCACTCTGCCTGCTGTGTTTGCAGCCTCTGTAGAGATGTGTATAGTTCTCAGCTCTCAGTTCTGACCTTCAGCTGGGAGCCCAGAGGTCAGCAGAAGATGCCACACTTCCTATCTCTCTCCTCACCCCACAGGACAGATCTGTAGTGTTCTCCCTCCCTCAGACCCTACAGGAAGCACTCCCCAACCCCTGCTTCATTAGGTATTCACACAAATGGCCAGAAGGCCCAGCCATGAAAGTGCTCCATGACCCCAAGAGTTACGCGGGGCCGGAGAGAGGCAGCATCATGGGAACATCCTGTGCTGTGTGGTTAGTGCTGATCTGATCCTCCTCCTCCTCTTTCTCTTGTTTTAAAGCCTGTCCTGTCTGTCCTGTCTGTCCTGTCTATCCCGAGCCACAGCTCTCTCTGTGGGGACTGGTGTGGCTGATCGATCAGCCTTCAGCACAGTCACACAGACAGAATACCTTGTACCGTACATGAAGAACATACAGTGCCTTCAGAAAGTATTCACACCCTTTGACTTTTTCCACATTTTGTTGTGTTCGAGCCTGAATTTATAAATTATTAAATTGAGTTTTTTTGTCACTTGCCAACACACAATGCCCATAAAGGAGATGATTGTGGACTACAGGAAAAAGAGAACCCGAGCACGCCTCCATTCTCATCGACGGGGCTGCAGTGGAGCAGGTACCTCAGCTTCAAGTTCCTTGGTGTCCACATCACCAACAAAGTAACATGGTCCAAGCACACCAAGACAGTCGTGAAGAGTGCAGGACCAAACCTTTTCCACCCTCAGGAGACTGAAAAGATTTGGCATGGGTCCACAGATCATCAAAAGGTTCTACAGCTGCACCATTGAGAGCATCCTGCCTGGTATGTCAACTGCTCGGCCTCCGACCGCAAGGTACTACAGGAACTCTATACCAGGCGGTGTCAGAGGAAGGCACTAAAAATTATCAAAGACTCCAGCCACCCTAGTCATGGACTGTTATCTCTGCTACTGCATGGCAAGCGGTACCGGAGCGCCAAGTCTAGGTCCAAGAGGCTTCGAAATGGCTTCTACCCCCAAGCCATAAGACTCCTGAACATCTAGTCAAATGGCTACTCAGACTATTTGCAATGCTCCCCCCTCACCCCCTCTTTACACCACTGCTACTCTCTGTTATCATCTATACATAGTCACTTTAATAACTCTACCTACATGTACATACTACCTCAACTAACCGGTGCCCCAACACATTGACTCAGTATCGGTACCCCCCCTGTATATAGTCTCGCTGTTGTTATTTTACTGCTGCTCTTTAATTACTTGTTACTTCTATCTCTTATTCTTATCCATATTATTTTTTTAACTGCATTGTTGATTAGGGGCTCGTAAGTAAGCCTTTCCCTGTAAGGTCTACACTTGTTGTATTCGGTGCATGAGACTAATACAATTTTATTTGATTTGATTTGAATTTCAAAGGGGAACTATCTTTTTCGAAAATGATGAAAAACTGAAATGTCTTGAATCAATACAGTAAGTATTCAACGCCTTTGTTATGGCAAGCCTAAATAAGGTCAGGAGTAAATTAAGTAACAATAAGTTTATTATTATTATTATTCATTATTTACAATTATCAGTAAGGTCCCTCAGTCGAGCAGTGAATTTCAAACACAGATTCAACCACAAAGACCTGGGAATTTTTCCAATGCCTCGCAAAGTAGGGCACCTATTGGTAGATGGGTAAAAATAATATATTAATTACACATGGGATGGTGTATCAATACACCCAGTCACTACAAAGAGACAGGCGTCCTTCCTAACTCAATTGCCGGGGAGGAAGGAAACAGTAACTTTAAAACAGTTACAGAGTTTAATGGCTATGATAGGAGAAAACTGAGGATGGATCATCAACATTGTAGTTACTCCACAATACTAACCTACTGTAATTGACAGAGTGAATAGAAGGAAGCCTGTATAAAATTTTAAAAAGCCAAAACATGCATCCTATTTGCAACATGGCACTAAAGTAATACTGCAAAACATTTGGCAAAGCAATTAACTTTTTGTCCTGAATACAAAGTATTATGTTTGGGGGAAATCCAATACAACACTGAGTACCACTCTCCATATTTTCAACATAGTGGTGGCTGCATCATGTTATGGGTATGCTTGTAATCATTAAGGACTGCAGAGTTTTTCAGGATAAAAAAAGACATGGAATGGAGCTAAGCACAGAGGAAAACCTGGTTCAGTCTGATTTCCACCAGAAACTGGGAGAGAAATACACTTTCCATCAGGACATTAACCGAAAACACAAGGCCAAGTATACACGTCCAAACTCGGGATGTGAACTGGGGACCCCAATCAGAAACGATGTCTTCAGGTACCCCGTAGTGCCGGAAGACGTGGGTGAACAGGGCCTCTGCAGTAAACAGGGCTGTAGGGAGACTGGGCAACAGGAGGAGACAGCAGGACTTCGAAAACCGATCCACAACGACCAGGATCGTCGTGTTCCCCTGAGACGGGGGAAGGTTGGTGAGAAAATCTACCTACAGATGTGACCATGGCCGTTGTGGAACGGGGAGGGGATGTAACTTCCATCTAGGCAGGTGTCTAGGAGCCTTACTCTGAGCACACACCGAAACAGGAAGAGAAATAAAACCTCATGTCCCTCGCTAAAGTGGGCCACCAGTACTTCCCTCTCAAATCAAAAATCAAATCAAATATATTTATATAGCCCTTCGTACATCAGCTGATATCTCAAAGTGCTGTACAGAAACCCAGCCTAAAACCCCAAACAGCAAGCAATGCAGGTGTAGAAGCACGGTGGCTAGGAAAAACTCCCTAGAAAGGCCAAAACCTAGGAAGAAACCTAGAGAGGAACCACGCTATGTGGGGTGGCCAGTCCTCTTCTGGCTGTGCCGGGTGGAGATTATAACATGGCCAAGATGTTCAAATGTTCATAAATGACCAGCATGGTCAAATAATAATAATCACAGGCAGAACAGTTGAAAATGGAGCAGCAGCACGGCCAGATCCTCCGAGAGAGAGAAAGAAAGAGAGAAAGAGAGAATTAGAGAGAGCATACTTAAATTCACACAGGACACCGGATAGGACAGGAGAAGTACTCCAGATATAACAAACTGACCCTAGCCCCCCGACACATAAACTACTGCAGCATAAATACTGGAGGCTGAGACAGGAGGGGTCAGGAGACACTGTGGTCCCATCCGATGACACCCCCGGACAGGGCCAAACAGGAAGGATATAACCCCACCCACTTTGCCAAAGCACAGCCCCCACACCACTAGAGGGATATCTTCAACCACCAACTTACCATCCTGAGACAAGGCCGAGTATAGCCCACAAAGATCTCCGCCACGGCACAACCCAAGGGGGGGTGCCAACCCAGACAGGAAGATCACATCAGTGACTCAACCCACTCAAGTGACGCACCCCTCCTAGGGACGGTATGAAAGAGCCCTAGTAAGCCAGTGACTCAGCCCCTGTAATAGGGTTAGAGGCAGAGAATCCCAGTGGAAAGAGGGGAACCGGCCAGGTAGAGACAGCAAGGGCGGTTCGTTTCTCCAGAGCCTTTCCGTTCACCTTCACACTCCTGGGCCAGACTACATTCAATCATATGACCCACTGAAGAGATGAGTCTTCAGTAAAGATTTAAAGGTTGAGACTGAGTTTATGTCTCTCACATGGGTAGGCAGACCATTCCATTAAAATGGAGCTCTATTGGAGAAAGCCCTGCCTCCAGCTGTTTGCTTAGAAATTCTAGGGACAATTAGGAGGCTTGCGTCTTGTGACCGTAGCGTACGTGTAGGTATGTACGGCAGGACCAAATCAGAGAGATAGGTAGGAGCAAGCCCATGTAATGCTTTGTAGGTTAGCAGTAAAACCTTGAAATCCGCCCCTTGCCTTGACAGAAAGCCAGTGTAGGGAGGCTAGCACTGGAGTAATATGATCAAATGTTTTGGTTCTAGTCAGGATTCTAGCAGCCGTATTTAGCACTAACTGAAGTTTATTTAGTGCTTTATCCGGGTATCCGGAAAGTAGAGCATTGCATTAGTCTAACCTAGAAGTGACAAAAGCATGGATTAATTTTTCTACATAATTTTTGGACAGAAAGTTTCTGATTTTTGCAATGTTTCGTAGATGGAAAAAAGCTGTCCTTGAAACAGTCTTGATACGTTCTTCAAAAGAGAGATCAGGGTCCAGAGTAACGCCGAGGTCCTTCACAGTTTTACTTGAGACGACTGTACAACCATTAAGATTAATTGTCAGATTCAACAGAAGATCTCTTTGTTTCTTGGGACCTAGAACAAACATCTCTGTTTTGTCCGAGTTTAAAAGTAGAAAGTTTGCAGCCATCCACTTCCTTATGTCTGAAACACATGCTTCTAGCGAGGGCAATTTTGGGACTTCACCATGTTTCATTGAAATGTACAGCTGTCATCCGCATAGTTAACATTATGTTTTCCAATGACATCCCCAAGAGGTAAAATATATAATGAAAACAATAGTGGTCCTAAAACGGAACCTTGAGGAACACCGAAATGTACAATTGATTTGTCAGGGGACAAACCATTCACAGAGACAAACTGATATCTTTCCGACAGATAAGATCTGCACCCTAAGACCCTGCACTGTCCTCCTAATTCCCAGATGACCCGAAGAGGGTAGAGTATTGTTAGTGGAATTTCTAAATTCCTATATGTTTTATAGCCAAAATCAAATTCGCACTCGCTCTAGTTCATTAATGAGGTGTAAGTTCATAAATTATGCATGAAGTAGATCGAGACCAGTCTTAAAAGCCAGGTAACAGCGTTTAATTCAAGTGAGTACTAACCACATACACACATTTCCACAGGTTATAAACTGAAAATGACATCATCAGTTTCCCACACTCTCTCCGATTCCCACAATAGCCCAGTGTTTTCAGGTCCGGAGATGTCTTCTACTCCCCTCATAAACCAGACATTCCAATCTGTCTAAAAGATATCTTCTCCTCCACAAATGGTACATCAAGGACCATTCTTATCTGTCAGAAAAGATACATCACCCCTCTCCCTTAAACTCCCCGTGAGGTACAGACAATTAATTTGTTTTGCTTACATTTTCAGTAACAGCTTAACCAAGAGCCCATACATAATAGTATTAGAATAAATGGTTCTAATTGAAATGTATACATTATTAATAATTTCAACTATAATTTCCTCCAACAAGTATGGGCCCACCAGATCAGCTTGTCGCGAACACCAGGCGGCACGTACCTACATCCCGCTGGACACTGTGGGGGCGTGGGTTCCAATCGAGATGCCTGCTCGATGTCCGCATCCACCTCCCATACCACCGGTGCCACCAGACAGGAACCCGGGAGTATGGGAATAGAATCGATGGACTGCTCCTCGGTGTCATAGAGACGGGACAGCGCATCAGCCTTAGTGTTAAGGGAACTCGGTCTATAGGAGATGGTGAACCTAAATCTGGTGAAAAACATAGCCCACCTTGCCTGACGAGGATTCAGTCTCCTCGCTGCCCGGATGTACTCCAGATTACGGTGGTCAGTCCAGATGAGAAAAGGGTGTTTAGCCCCCTCAAGCCAAAGTCTCCACACCTTCAGAGCTTTTACCACAGCCAGCAACTCCCGGTCCCCCACGTTATATATAGTTTTGCTCCGCCGGACCGAGCTTCTTTGAAAAAAAAAACACTGGTGCGGAGCTTCGGTGGCGTATCCGAGCGCTGTGATAGCACGGCTCCAACCCCATCTTCGGACTCGTCCACCTCCACTATGAATGCCAAAGAGGGGTCCGGATGAGCCAATACGGGGGCATCGGTAAACAGTGTCTTCAGATGACTAAAAGCTCTACCTCACTCCGTTCACCTTTGCAAATGCACCCCCCCCCCTTCAGCAGTGAGGTAATGGGAGCAGCCACCTGGCCAAAACCCCAGATAAACCTCCTGTAGTAATTGGCAAACCTTAAAAACTGCTGCACCTCCTTTACCGTGGTCAGAGTCGGCCAATTACGCACGGCTGCAACGTGGTCACACTCCATCACCACCCCAGATGTGGAAATGCGATACCCCAGGAAGGAAATAGCTTTTTTGGAGAACACACATTTCTCTGCCTTGACGTACAGGTAATGCTCCACCAGTCGCCCAAGTACCTTGCGCACCAGAGACACATGCGCAGCGCCTGTGGCGGAATAGATAAGAATGTCATCTATATACACCACCACACCCTGCCCGTGCAGGTCTCTGAGAATCTCGTCTACGAAGGATTGAAAGACGGCTGGAGCATTCTTCAACCATACTGCATGACCTTCGGTGGAAGTCGTGACAACTACCCTCTGTTGTGCCTTACGGTCAGATGCCGAGCAGTTGCCATTCCAGGTGGTGATGCAACCGGTCAGGATGCTCTAGATTGTGCAGCTGTAGAACTTTTGGAGAATCTGGGGACCCATGCTGAATCTTTTCTGTCTCCTGAGGGGGAAAAGGTTTTGTCGTGTCCTCTTCACGACAAATATTGTGCAATCCAGGTGTGCAAAGTTCTTAAAGACTTACCCAGAAAGTCTCACAGAAAGTCTCACAGCTTGTAATCGTTGCCAAATGTGATTCTAACATGTATTGACTCAAGGTTATGAATGGGGTATTTCATTTAAATACATTTTTAAAAATGTCTAAAAACATGTTTTAATTTGGTCATTATGAGGTATTGTGTGTAGACAAAATGTGGAATAAGTCAAGGGGTATGAATACTTTCTGAAGGCACTGAAGATGTGCAAAGCACAGCTTCACATGGCACGGCATTAAGCGTGATACTTATTCAATGATCTGCCCCTCAGTCAACCAACTAGCTTCGGGACTGCGTTCCAAGGCGGTTACAAAAAGAAACTTCAATTAAAGACATGCTCCAGTACTTTGGCAACTAATAAGTATGTTTTAAACCTCCTACTGTGGGCTGGATGTGTCAATGTGTAGTTCAAACTTGCATAATCTATTAACAGAATTACTGTCTTACCTCAATTAGCCACAAAATCCCTAGTTTGAAAGCAGCTGTTTTCTGTAAGCTCTGCTGTGCAATTGTCCCTACATTTCCCCCCCATGTGGGCCAGGCCTCTAGCAATCGAGTTCCAACCAATGAGATTCAGCACCTCACCATTTTAGTGACAACTAGCAAGAATCACATGCAACAGAGCGCGAGAGAGCTATGACGTGGTGCACATATCTACACATATGTGAAGTAGTGCGCAATTTTTGGGGACCACGTTTGGCTCCTGGGTGCTTTCAGAACTACTTGTCAATCTTTTTTTCTAAATGAGAGAACACAGTCTGCAGAAAGCATCAAGTGAGAGAGATGAAAGAGTCGTGACTCCCTGTTGTGTGCTCGCTCGATGAGGATGTGTGGAAAAAAGAGGCATTTCCACTGTGATAGAGAGAGGCTGATTATGTGTGATTATGCTGCACTCAGTGCATGTTGAGGTTACTGCAGACTACAGCTCATCACAACAACACCCTGCAAAAAAACTACTATCGTTTGGGGAGGATGAACAGAGGGGCATGTAGCAACCCTGCCTGCCTGCCTGTAGCCACGGGACTCGTGTGGAGAGAGGATGAGAGATGAGAGGATGAGAGCTGCTTTCGTCAGAGCGCGTGGTGCTGATGCAGTACAGAGGGTGCGGAGAGAGAGAGCAGGCTACACTGTGGAACAGCCCCACTGGTTGACTCTGTGGTGCTGCAGAAGGAGGCACAGCAGACATGGGAACAGCCACTCTGTTTGGTTATAAAAGGTACCTGAATCACAGGGAAAGGCAAGGGCCTCCCAGTCTGAGAGGTGGTGACGCAGATGCTTCTGTTTTTGAGCAGAATGATGACGCAGACGCTGACTTTTATTCCTGCTGAACGTTCTCATCATTCACATTCATGGCCCTACGTGTGTCTACGTGGTGGAGAGTTCTGAAATAACAAAGATAAAGCAGACAGAACCATGAAGGGTTTTACAACAATGGTGTAAGGTATATACACTGAGTGTACACAACATTAAGAACACCTGCTCTTTCCATGACATAGACTGACAAGACGAATCCAGGTGAAAGATACGATACCTTATTGATATCACTTGTTAAATCCACTTTGATCAGTGTAGATTAAGGGGGAGGAGACAGGTTAAACGCTCAACAGTTTGTGTTGTGTGTAAAGAAGCGTCCCCCACCCAAAGGACACCCAGCCAACTTGACACAACTGTAATATTTGGCATAGTTAGTGTACATTATGTGCTGACAGTGTAATGAAAATGTGCTTGTTTAGGCTAACCTTGTTCAAATCAATGCACGCTCTATAATTTAGCTGTTGAAAAAGAAAATGCATTAAACATCTAAATCATTCTCCATGTGCTAAATCCTATGTCATGTAATTCTACACAGGCAGATCGTTAGTTATCCTAAATGACTAGCCCCATTCCAGTTCCCATGCACTCAGGCTGGGCATGAGAGAGAGATTGAGCACGAGAGAGAAAGAGATATGATAAGGACTTAGGCCTAGATTCAATCAGATCAAGTGTTAACCAGCGATAGCCAACACCCGCATAGCTGATGTTTTGGCAGTGTCTGAGGTGGAACTGCATTGGAGCTGTCAAATCGGTGAGCAGCTGCTCTTGCACTGATGTGCAGTTTGCGAACAATTCGTTCTTTTTGAACAACTCTTTCACTGATTTGAGAGTCTGAGTTTTTCTGAGTGACTCGTTCATTTTAGTTGTTCGTTTGACCTAGTGCTGGCCGCAGTGAGTCCTACAGCAGGATTAATACCGGCTCCTCTGGCTCAGCTTCTCCAGCCTCAGAGACGTGCTCCGATCATCAACTGTCTGTCATAATAGGAGCAAGAAAATAGATTGTGAGCGTAGAGGGAAAAAATACATGTTTAAGAGCTGATAGTTGATCGGATGGTGCAAGAATGAATACAATTGATAATTGAATGTTGTGATGGACACAGCTTTGTAGGACCAAACATACATAGCCTCTGGTCAACAAACTCAAACTCGATAACTAATTGTTTGAGGGGCTACAGTTCTCAAACAACATTCTCAAACAACCGCAGTCAAGCAATGCATTCCGCCAACAGTCGTTCACCATCTAGTCCGGTTGTGGTCACATCTAGGCCTCGCTTCAAATGTAGCAATAAATAATCTTATTTATATGCCTATCAATCATGTACATTATTTAAAGCACAAATGACAGAGCCAATAGTTTTTGGATCATCATTCGCCGTACCTGCATACTCTGGGCATTACTGACTCAAATGAATGAAATTAGTCGAAAGATTTGTTCTTTTGACTGAAGGAGTCGAAAAGATCAGAGTCAGTAAGAAGAGATGAACTTCCCAGCGCTATTGTCACGAAGCCAGCCACACTTGTCCAACCCGCGCTAGAAGTTCAGAACTATAAAGTTTAGGCTATATAGAAATAATGGAGCTTTATTATTATTTATTTTACAAGAGACAAAATTCACAAATTCTACAGCACAACGGCAGAGTCATGTCTGAAGTGAAAAACTACTAATGACTCAATTATTCATGCCTTCTAGGAATGTTACCAAATTAAAAAGTTATGGGCGGAGTTGGAAAGATGGAAGTCAGAGGTACTGCAATGTAAATGTACTATTAATTCATCTTCCTGTATATTTCAAGACATGACAGACAAGGGTGCAGTAGATACCCGATGGGTTGAACAATACTCTTCTCATCAATTATCTTTAAAAAATGTATACTCAAAAACTGGAAATCAGCCAATCTTCCGTCGTTCACACAATGGAAAGGCTAAATTCTTTATTGTCTATACATTTAAAGAGTGTGGGCGATGGAGAGAAACAAAATGGTGCGGTTTGAGGCCATGTGGCAGAAAGTGATAAGGGTGCTGGAGATATTGGTGGGGGCTAGTGGGTCTAGGCAGGTGTGATGTAGTGATGTTTGTATGTGTATGTTTTGTATTGTTTATCAAATATAAAATAAAATCTTCTAATAAAAAAAATAAAAAAATAATGACCTCGAAATTGAAAATCATTCAACCAGATAATGAGGATTTCAATCAGCCTAATCGAAGTGTACGTTAGATTACATCGCACATCCTAGTGTTCGAACAAGGCTGCATGGGATTCCTCTTAATGCAACTCTGTGCAGCCAATGCTAATGTCCACTTTAGGTGTAATGCTGGGAGTAGCTTGTGAATTTGACAGCTCTAACGTAGTTCCACCTCCGACACAGTCAAAACATCAGCTACACGGATGTCGGAGAAAGCTGAGCTGATTGAATTGGGCCCTGAATCACAGGCTGACAATTGGCACTGCTGCCCATCCCCCATAATAACAGGCAGGCAGGCAAGCTGGCTGGAATTTGAAGATTTCTCAGAGGGCAAGCAGGATAAATTCTAGAAGGATAAAATTCACCTGTCCTTGTGTCGCCCCCAGGTGTCACCCCCAGATGTCACTCATCTTCCCCACTTATCCTCTGGGTATTTATACCTGTGTTTTCTGTATGTCTGTTGCCAGTTCGTCTTGTTTGTCAAGCTTACCAGCATTTGTCCTTTCAGCTCTGATCTTTTCCAGCCTCTATTTTTCTCGTCCTCCTGGTTTTTGACCCTTGCCTGTCCTGACCCTGTACCTTGCTGCCTGACCACTCTGCCTGTCCCTGTCCCTTACCCTGAGCCTGCCTGCCGCCCGGTACCTATGCACAGTCTCTGGATTATCGACCCCTGCCTGCCTTGACCTATCATTTCCCTGCCCCTGTTGTTACAATAAACATTGTTATTTCACACAGTCTGCACATGTGTCTTACCTTGATACCTGATAGTACAAACTGGCCATGGCTGACCCAGCAGACTTGGACCAGCTCCGCAATGCCATCTCCTCCCAAGGATCCACCACTGGTAGGCACGAGGAGTTGCTTCGCAGTCTGATGGAAGGGTTCAAGGCTGTGGACGAACGTCACGACCTAGCCTTGGACGCATTGCGGGAGCAATTCCGTGGGTTGCCTACTAGGCAGCCTACCATGACGGTAACCTCCCTGCCCCTCTGTAACCGAGCTGGTAGCAGCGGCGTCACCCCGGTTTCCCGGGAACCCCTCTTACCTCCCCCGGAACGCTATGATGGAGATTCCAGAACCTGCCGGGCTTTTCTCTCCCAGTGTTCCCTTGTTTTCAGGCTGCAGCCTTCTTCGTTCCCCTCGGACTGCTCGAAGATAGAGTACATTATTACGCTGATGTCCTGGAGGGCACTCACCTGGGCCATAGCGGTGTAGAAGCAACAATTCGCTGTCTGTCTCAGTCTGGAGATATTCGTGGTGGAGGTGAGAAAGTTTTTCGAGGCTCCGGTGTCCGGGAGAGAGGCTGCCCAGAAGTTACTCCAGCTTCGGCAGGACACCCTCAGTGTGGCAGACTATGTGGTGGATTTCCGCACACTAGCAATGGAGGGTACCAGGAACCCTGAATCGCTGTTCGACATATTCCTGCACGGATTATCGGAGGAGGTAAAGGGTGAGCTGGCAGCCCAAGAACTAGCAACGGATCTGAGCTTACCAGAGTCCCTTCAAGAGCCTTCGGAGACTGCTGATTCACCTCTTACCGAGCAGATGCAGCTCGGTAGGGCTAGACAGTCTCCAGCCGAACATGTACACAGACTTAAGACCCAGTGTTGTCTGTATTGCGGTACTGTCGGTCATTTTGTGTCTACCTGTCCCTTCAAGAGACCTAGCTCATTTGTTGGAGTGAGTACGCTGGTGGGTCTTATTGTACTTCTCCTCTTACTCGCCCCCCTCTCCATGCCACCAGTCCAAGTCTCTCCAGGTAC